>NC_056000.1:10947035-11251111 GCF_018446385.1 Zingiber officinale | reverse complement strand
TTCCTCCCCGGCGATGCGGACACGCACCCAAGGAGCTCCCTCCTGTGCACAGCGGCCCCCCCTCTCCTCTTCGTGAACCGTGCTCTCCTTATACTTAAAACCCTTAGCAAGTGAGATGACAATAATGCCCTTTGTCTTTCCTATTATCACACTTTCGAGCCCTCCTTATATATCCGTATCAGATCACATGCACTTTGATGCATGATAAAAAAAAAGGGTTCTTAAATTGTTGTGGGCCAAGGTCCATCATTATAAGATTATATAGTAATTTGGAATAGAGGTACAGTTTCAGGAAATGGATTAGAATATGTAGATCTGATGTTTAAGAGAAGAGTAGACATAATATGCAAGTTTCTAATTATAGTATATATAAATATTATACCCTAAACCTTAAGCTCTAAAAAAATTTACACTAGGTGTTCACGGGTGTACACCATAAGGTGTGTGGCATAACAAAATCCATATATATAGAGGGATGTTATGCCGCACATCTTATGGTGTACAACCCGTGAGCATATAAGGTAATTTTTTTAAAAAAAAATTAGCTTAAATACTATACCCTAAACCCTAAGCTCTAAAAATAAATTTTAAAAAAAAATTACACTAGGTGCTCACAAGGAGTGTGGCATAACAAAATCCTATATATATATATATATATATATATAATAGGTGCGCTATGGTTGGTAAAGATTGTAAGAATAATTTTGTCAATGTTAAGAAAATAATCTAAAATTATAGCCTGAAGTCTATTTTTGAAAAAGACATACTAACTGCCCCTTAAATAGGAATAACTGATCAAGTCAAAATAAAATGAAAAACTGCCACCAATCGAGACTGAAAATATCGTTAGCATGGGATTTCAATGGAGAAATAAGATCCATATAGCATATAGTAGAGAAACTTAATAGTTGATACTCAACGTTGTTATTTGTTGCTCTAAGTTAATGGCAATAGAACATACATGATGAACTCATATGTCATCCTGTCAGACGTTAGTTGTAAGGCTGACATAGGACATTAGTTTTTGTTGATCAAATACAATATCCAAACTAGAGTAAACAAGTTATTCTACAGTTAGCAATATATTTGTAGATGACAAAAACTATTCCAGAACAAACATGAACCATGTCTTTTTCCATAACTCACTATACCTCTTGCAGTTGATAGTCAGTGATCGCTCATATACATATTAATGAACAAGAAATTGTGAAATTTTGTTTGGATCAATACATGAATAATGTATGTGCATGATGCAGTATGACTGACAAGTGACTATGATTTGTCAATTTCTTCTAATTGGTTATCATTTTTTTTCTCTTATTTTTTTGTTTGATAATGTCAGATGTCATGTTCAGTTAGTTGTCTAATATGATTTCTCTTCTCCCAGAATTTGGAGGGAGATCAAGCTACTTGCTGCTTCTAAACCTGTGATTGCATCAATGTCTGATGTTGCAGCAAGTGGAGGATACTACATGGCTATGGCAGCAGGAACCATCTTAGCTGAGAATCTCACTTTAACCGCTTCAATTGGAGTTGTCAAAGGTGAATTTACTGCTTTACACACCCCTGTTGTCTATCTAGGAAGGTATTGCTATGCTGTTGAAAAATTAATTTTAGAGTACGCCTACACTGGAGATTCGGACTCCACCCAGGTAAATTGGGCATCTATGATCTCCAAAAGAAAGTAAAAAAGAAAAAAAAAAAAAAAAGGTATGCTAATCCCTAGCACTTGCAGGGAGGTTTAGTTTACACAAACTGTATGGAAGGATTGACTTGAACAAGGAGATTCTGTCTAGGGGTCAATATGCGGAGCTTAATGTTGCTGAGCAGCGTCCTCTTAGGTGAGAATTTGTCACTTTTAAAATACAATTTTAAGTGCTCCATTGTGAGAGAGGTATTGAGTGACGACAAAGAAAGAAGTTCAAGAGATTCAGAAATTAGTTTCAATTACTGACGACTTACCATGTTTGGATTGCAATCACAACTATATTTATCATTATTTCTATATTTGTTATTACCATAGTTATCGTAAAATATTATCATATTTATCATAATATTTTTTCATATATTATTTTGACTATCTGTATACATAGACTTCTTAGCCTATGACAATTATCAATAAGAAAACAATTGCCCTTCTCTCTATTCTTGCTATGTCTCTATGTTTCAACATGGTTTCAGAGTCATATTTCTCTTTATTCTTATTTTTTTCTCCTTAAATTTTTTTGGCCTTTTTGAAGAGTTTCATCTACTTCAACACCACCACCTACTTTCTGCCTTCTTCCGACATTGTTATAAATCTCTCTCTCTCTCTCTCTCTCTCTCTCTCTCGCAAAAGAACAAGTTTGTCATCACCTCCTTCTTCCTCACTGCTCTCTCTCTTTTCTTTTCCTTTTTATTCTCCTTCTTCCTTCCGCAAGAGTCTTCTACTAGAAAATTTCTTCCTCTTAATCTTTTTCTCCCCAAATCAGCAACAAGTTGCTCTAAAACTCCTTCCTTCTCTGTCTTCCTCTCATTTTCTTCTCCTTCTACCTCTTTTGCAATAGCCGCTTTGCAAGTAGTATTTCCTCCATCAAATGTTGTCTTTGTTTTAGCCATCTTCTAGTTGTCTAATGGCAAGCTTTTTCTAAATTTTTTATCAGCATACAACAACAAATTTTCTTCCTCTGCTCCCGTAAATGCAACCACCAAATTGTAGTCCTATGCTCCAATATATTCAGCCACCAAATTATAGCCTTCTTTCTTTGCTGCTCTTTTTCTGACAATAGATCAAATCCCAGCCTTTAAACGACAACTCCTCATCTCCTTCTAGTTGTTGTCTTCTTTCATTAAAGACAAAGTTCAATAGATCTATCGTATTGTTGATCATACTAATGATATTTGCTCTAGAAGATTTGATTGGTCATTGACAACCAGACTTAACGTTCAATATCTTTTGGTTTCAATTACTAATGACTTATCATGTTTGGATATAGTTATTGTAATATGTTACTATGTTTATCATAATATTTTTTCATAATTATTTTGACCATTTGTATAAATAGATATGTATAAATAAGCTTATTAGCCTATGACAATTATCAATAAGAAAGCAATTGTCCTCTCTCTATTCTTCTTATGTCTCTATGTTTCAAGGTTGAGTGTGTAGCTAGATAATGGACATTTTAAGTTGAAATCTCACCAGCCTAAAGTTGGGAGATGTTTTTTTTTTTATGTATAGTATCATGTCTTATTAGTGATAGCTATTCGGTGGCAGAAAAATGTCATATTTAATGTAGGTACAGACGAATTTGTCTTTTAATAGTTAAAATATACTTTATAAAAATGTTACAAGATGCCCTTGTGATATGAGGTCTTCACCTTCTTGTGAAAATGTTATAGTTGTACAATGTTTCTCCAAATGGAATAGTAAAGCATCATCGTCTTAATTAAATTGGTCATTCAGTTTCAACTCAATTTGGGTTCTTTTGCGATTTTAATTTATTTGGGATGACATTGACACAGACCAGATGAAGCAGAACTCTTTGCAAAGTCCACGCAGTATGCTTACAAGCAATTCCGTGACAAAGCTGCTTCATCACGATCAATGACCGTAATGATTTTGGCACATCCATTGTCCAGCATATTGCTTTTCATTGCCCTGTTACCTTCACTAAGAGATGTTCTGTGACCAGATAGATCAGATGGAGGAGGTTGCACAAGGTAGGGTATGGACAGGCAAAGATGCAGCTCCTCGAGGATTGGTCGATGCTATTGGTGGATTCTCACGAGCAATTGCCATTGCAAAATTCAAAGCTAACATTGATCCTGATAGTGAGGTTTGCTTCACTAATTTCATGATTCAGTCATTAGTTCCTTGGTACCATAAAATTGAGTGCAAACTAATTCATTTTCACCTGAATATCTTGTGTTTTCACTAAAAGGTTCCTGATCGAATAGTTAGTTGAAGTAATTCTTTGTTAACTCTATAACGATTGGTCTTTGCCAATGGTATGTCCTTGAACCCCCTGCATAGTTTTTGTTTCAGAGAAGCCACCATTGTTTTTTTTTTTTTCAAATTTTACTGACATATCTTCTTTCTTTGTCAAAGTGTGGTATATAATTTCTTCACTTCTGAATATCTGGAACCAGTGAAAATGATCTTTAATTTAATCGCAGACTCATCTGCCTCAGTTTGATACATAACTATCACCTAAAAACTTTACCGTCAACTGATGACAACATCTGTTCTTCCATTCTCTATTCATATTGCAGGTTAGATTAGTTGAAGTATCAGTTCTTCCATTCTCTATTCATATTGCAGGTTAGATTAGTTGAAGTGTCAAGGCCTTCACCGACATTAACAGAAAGATTCAGCGCCATAAAAAATTCTCTGTTTGGGCTGGACATAGCAGTGAATGAAGTATTGCAGAATCTGAGGAACTCTGGCGAGGTTCAAGCACGAATGGATGACGTTTTGCTTGATTTAACAGATAGCACAGCAGAAGCTAAACGCCTACCACACCTGATAAAGGATTGTTTTGGCTAATTATATTCTGGATCTTCCTCAAGCTGTGGAGGCACGAGCATATCAGATTCGAAAACTATGATTTCATACATATGCTATAGGTCAACATTGTGGAGGAAATAAAGATTATTCACAGGACACCACATCTTTGGGGAAAACCTTTAAAAGCCATACAAGCTGTGAACTCACTCTGGCATACGTTTGTCTAAAACTGTTATATATAATGGGTGATGTCTTCCAATGCATGATTGACATCAAACATAGTGAATTGGTTAACAATTGTCGATTTGTCACAAGTATAGAAAGATAACATGCCAGCATTAAATATTGCATCAATAAATTAGCTAATTTGTATTCTACAAAAGGTGGATGCAGACCTCAAATATTTACGTATCTTTGGCGCTAAAATCTTCCGGTCTCTAGAGGATAGGTTTTGTTGCTACTATAAAAGCAATCCAAAGAACAGATAATACCACTGTGCTACTCGCATAGCACTCGCTGCATTAACAGATCTTTAAGCTTCAGGTACACTGGGCTGCAACACCTCGTCCCCCTCCTCAGTTGCCGCCGCCCTCATCTCCTTCCAGCTCTCATACTGAAGATCATCCGTCGGCAGCTCGAACTGGCAAAGGGGGCACGAATTCCGAATTGCCAGCCACGGCAAGAGGCATTCCTTGTGTTACAGGTGAGAGCAAGATAGCCGCTTGAGTCTTTCGTTCACCAAGAACTCGTCTTTGCACACTGCGCACATTGCAATGGATCTGGCGATGTCCTCCGCCGTGAAGAACATAGACGGAAGACTTTCGACCACCGATTTGGCTGCAGGAGGGCAGACCTTGATGCCGACGCCTTCCATCAGTACTTCATAGGAGTCTAAATCCGAGGCCGCCTCGTCGGGGTAGTACGTCATCTCGTCTTCGATCGTGTTGCCACCTAAGTCGTCGACGTCAGAGAGCATCTCCCATGCTGCGTCGTAGACGTGGTGCTCGAGTTCTCTAATCGTTGCAGATCCCTCGTAGTCCCCGACGAGCGAGATGCTGATCGAGCTCCTTCCCTCGATGCGAGTATCCACCTCCTCCCACTAGAACTCCTCGATGGGGAGCTGCGCGCCCAGTTCAAGATCATCGGCGGCTTGATCTCGTCCTTTTCTGTCGTCTACATCCGCGATTGCCAAGATCTGCTGGTTGACAGAGTCAGAGACCGATTCGGACCCGGCGGCGCGCGGCACTTGCGAATCAACCGGGAAAGGCACGGAGAACTCCGTCGAAGCAGATGGGATGCCCATCCTCCGGCCGTTTGAGAACTCGTCGAGTGACCAATCGATCTGGCGCTCCTCCCACTCGGACATTAACCCTAACATCGAGGGGAGGCAACCGGAGCCGATCTCTTGCGCCGACGCCCCGGAAACCCTAAACTATACAAGTTAGGATTCCTGGGTAAGAGGTAGGAGGCCAAATCTTCGGAGCAGAGTGTCGGTGGAAGGGAGCGGCTGCCAGGAAGGAATGCCTCAGAAGCGTTCGCCATGGATGACGATGAACCGTTTGGACAAGGGGACCAGGGCAAGGGGTCTGTTTGCAAGAGAACGATTACGCAGTTGGCCCGCAAACTTATATATAGAGGACCGGCTGTCCGTTTATTTTGTTTTTTTTTTTTGTTTTATTTTTCTAATTCAAATTAGTTTTTAATCCGGAAATTCTCATGGAGACGTAATCAGGTAAGTATTATTAGACCCACTTCTCTTATTTCTTACTGGAACGAAAAAATATATCTCCAGGGTTATCTTATCCTAGTTTTATCCTAGTTAAAAAATTTTCTTTCAAACAAGGTGTAGATGTTGAACTTATGGATTATCTATGTTCGTTTCTCGATTTATTCTAATTGTCGATGAAAAAATTTCATAAGATCAAATTGATCGTCTCAAGATTAATTAATAAAGTTAACTAAATTTTTCATATTATTAAAGAAATTTATCATTTGTTACCTGAAGAAAAAATTTATGTCCAGTTGAAATTCGAATCCATTGATTATCTATTGAACGTCTAACCAAGTGGAGATTCTATTAATTTACGGTTCAAATTGAACTTTGGTCTTACGTCACCCACTCAGCGGATCACAGCGGCTCCGAACCTGAAGGTATTAGCGGATTACTGGCATGCATCGCTGATGCAAGTCGCTGAGATTTATCTGGATGAAAATAGGAGAAAAATAGAAATAAAAATACGAAATATGATGTTACGTGGGGCCAACCCGCGAGGTGTCCGGGTACACGAGGCGGATGATAATGGTTCGAATCGGAGGGATCGTTTTGGACTTCCCCTCCCCTTCCACCCGCTCAACCCGCAACGCCGCTCACCTCCACGGCCGCGTTGCTGTCTCGGCCGCTGAACTCGGTCCTGACCAACTACCCCTCCCGCCAATATAAACTAAACCCTCCGTATTCGTCTCCATCTCCCATTTTTTTTAAAAAAAACTTGTAATATTCCCGTCCGCCATCGATTTCGCCGGAAAATGTATCGCGCCGCCGTGATTGCCGTCCTCTTCGTGACCGCGGCCGGATTCGCCACCGCCGCAGACGTCCCCGCGCCTGGTCCAAGCTCGAATCCCGATCACGCTGCGCCTATTCATTCTCCGGAGAAATCCCCCTCGTTCGCCGTCCCCGCTCACTCCCCTGCCTCCGCCGTTCCTGCTCACTCCCCTGCCCTCGCCGTCCCCGCTCGCTCCCCTGCCTCCGCCGTTCCTGCTCACTCCCCTGCCCTCGCCGTCCCAGCTCACTCCCCTGCCAACGCCCCTGCTGCCTCGAGGGGCCCCGTCGCGGCCAAGGCTCCATCCCTTTCAACTGATGCTCCGGCGAGTGACGCCTCGCCGTCGTCCTCCCCAGCAGCAGCGCCGGGCATGGACTCTGACGACTTGGATGACGAAATCCTGACTGACGCTCCGCTTGCAGGAAGTCCATCGGAGCCACCCACTGACGAATCCCCGGAAGAGGCCATGAGCCCGGAGGGAGATGAAAGTAGCGGAGCGAGTGCACATGGGGCTGCCGCCGGCGCCGCCCTTGGCGCTCTCTCCGCCGTTTTCCTAGCGTTTATCGCTTAAATTAGGGGACACGTTACTCCACATAAATTAAAAAAAAAAAAACAAATGGCGGGAAATGTTCCTTTAAATTCTGTAACAACTTGATGAGAATTATCGAATGATTTCATTCATTCAATATATTGTTAATTTTTTTCATAAATCAGAATGGGCGATTAAACCAAAATAACTCAAGTCAAAAAGTGAGGAACTGCTAAAAGGAATCGAATTCAGGAGAGGTATCAGGCCCTTTCTCATTGCTAATGCTAGCAGGTTCAGCCTTCTCTTTTCTTGACGACGAAGGCTGTGAAAACCTTCGAGTATCGAAAGGCCTTGGGATTTCCGGGGGACTTTCGCACCGTATTAATGCCCAATTTATGCCGTCGAAGAATGGATGCTGCTTGATTTCCGCAGAGCCACGCTTGTATGCGAGCCTGTACTGTGGCTCTTTCACAAGTAGCTTCCTTATGAGGTCCCTTGCAGAGAAGCTCACCATTGGGGAGTCGGGGAAGCGCAATGGCTGCCCTACGACATTGAACAATGTGGCCCTGTTGCCCGATCCCTTGAACGGGGTCTTACCGAACAAAAGCTCATACAAGAAGATGCCAAAGGTCCACCAATCGACAGCACTGCCATGGCCCTCGCCCTTGATGATCTCTGGGGCTAAATACTCATGTGTGCCGACGAAGGACATAGACCGAGCATCTGTGGGCTCTGCTACAAGCTCTGGCAAGGGAGTCACCTGGTTCCCTGTGTCAGTTTTAACTTTGTGGCTCTTCTTGGACTTGGAAAAGAAACGAGGTCCGAAGCATGTTGCCGGAGCAATACAAGAAGGTTGGACGCACGATGTCGGTGGTTCGATGCAGGCAAGGTTGTTCCTCCGTGATGTTTCAGATTTGAAGTTGGATTTTCTGATCAATGATGGGCTAAATGCACATTGGAGGGAAAGGTCGAAGTCGGAAAGCATGATGTGCCCGTCCTCCCTAACCAGGACGTTTTCCGGCTTGAGGTCGCGGTATATGACGCCGAGCATGTGTAGGTATTCAAGTGCAAGGAGGACCTCCGCTACATAGAATCTGCAACATAGTTAAAAAGGCATACATTGGACATCAATCAAAACAAATCAAAGAACGCAAATGATAAAAAAAATTCAATCCCAAAAGACATTTATAGGGACTTACTTGGTTGCTTGCTCAGAAAAATGTTTCTCAGGCTGCCTTTGCCGTAAGGTGTGCAAATCTCCCCCTGGACAGAACTCCATCACCAAACATGAGAATTTTTCAGTCTCGAAGTGTGAATACAATGTGGGAAGAAAGGGATGGTCCAAGCATTGTAATATCTCCCTCTCTGTCTGAGCTCTTAGAAGTTTCTTACGACTCGTTAAGTGTTCCTTGTCCATGACCTTCATGGCGAAATAATTCTTTGTCCCAATCAGTTCTGACAGATAGACACTGCCTATATCTCCATATCCCAACTTTGTTAACAGCCTGAAATGGTTTAAACCAAGAACAGTAGCTGTAGCACGCACAGTTTGAATTGCTTCCCACCTCAAATCATTTGCCTTATGGGGTTTGCTGAGGCTACAACTCAAGCTACTGTGTGAACTCTCATCACTGTTAATGCTTGTGCTGGGCTTGCCCGAGCTACTTTTTCTGTTCTCAGTAGCATCTGTTTTGTCATTAGGCTTAGCACTTCCGACGGTCTTTGTTAAATCCTCACTTGTACTGTATTCCCGGCTGTTTCTTTGGTCTCCATTACATTCCAAGATCATGAACATGTTTGGCTCTACTAAAGCTGCAAGATCTTTTGATCGGTTATTACTACAAGTTGAAGGTGCATCATTAATTTCTAATGAGAGGACAGCCATGGATGGAACCTTGTCTGCAGCAGGAACAAGAGATACTTCGGAAACTTGTATCTCAACATGATCGATTGTGTTGTCTGCAACGGCCGGTGGTCTTTTTGATGGACCATGTTTAGTAGCATGAATATTTAGGTCTGCTTTGTGATTGCTAGGTAGCTTCAATTGTTTCTCTGGGATGGAGATAGACCTTGAAGCCATCAATCGACAACGTGCCAAACCAGCTGAATGACCGAAAACTTATTTTGCTATCTATATGAACATTCCATTACAGAAGCAAGGATTCCCCACCACTACATGAAACCAGTATCTGACATCAAAAAACACAAATATAAAATCTGCATGAAACCACCACTACAGTTTGTATTAAAATTAAACAAACAAATATACAACAATTGCAAGATCTACATATGTAAATGAGTAGAAACGAGTAAACCAAATGAAAACTAAATGAAAACTCAAGCACCATGCATCAACGATCGTGTCGTCGAAAGACTTTTTACTGAAAGGAAATAGCATCGGATCCGAAGCAAGGAACTCACCAGAAAAAACTAAATCCGAGAGCCGACGCGAACACAGCTAGCGCTCCCAAATGGAACGACACTGGATAAACTAATCGAAGTCCAATAAAAAAAACACGACAAAACGAAAAAAACAAACACGAATTTGGAGGTCTCAAAACGCAAAAGCTGATCGACTTGCCTGGGAATCGACAATCGAAGGTAAGCAGGAAGCAGCTGTTGGGGAGCAGGTCGCTGAGGGGAGAACGGAAAGGAGATGGAGGTTTTTAATTCATGTGTTGGGTGGCAGCTTTTGTCTCTCTGTGTGCTGGACGTGGTTAATAAATAGTCAGTGCTTAGAGTTAGTGGGGAAGCATTAGAGAAAGCATGAGATAGAGGGAGAATTAGCATGAAGTAATTCCTTTAGAAAATGATTTGCAGAATAGAATTCATATAATCAAACAAGTAATTGAAATACAATATTTTGTTAATTTAATATTTTTGTTATGGCTTGATTTACTTTAAAACGATAGGTATAATACTTTAAATGTTATAATATTTCATTTATTTTAGATGTGGCAATGGATCGAGTCTAATTCTGTACAACGGCCCCACTTAGTCCAGATGACTCTGACTCGATTCGACTCGACTTGACTCGGTCTGTGTTAATTATCTCCTAACATAAATCAGTTGCCTCTAATCATGCTTGGCAAGCCCATGAGTATCACGTGCTGAGCTAACCAAATCTAATAGTTTAGAAGGAAAACAAAATTAAATATATTCACAATTTGACTTTTAATTAACAGAACTAAATATATTAGCCATGGCTTTCATGTGCAAAGATGCTCTTCAATGATGGAATGCACTGGATTCCGACAAGAAACAGAGCATTTAATTATTACAAAAAAAAAATAATAAAAAAGAGGCAAATCAGCAGCTTAATATCCAGGCAATACAATAATTTGAATGTTCAATATGTTCCACAATCAAGTCTTAGAGCTTAGCCAGTATAGGAAAAAGTAACACAAACTCTTAAAAACTTTCATGTGAAGGCTGGAGCAGGGACGAAGGTGGTCTCATCAATATTCTAGCTAGGAGTGCAAGGTGTTTTTGATCTTGTCGAAGCCATGGGAGAAGATGCCGAACCCGAAGAAGAAACCAATAGCAATGGTCGCCAGGACCAGCAAGATCACGAAGCAGCAACACCTCAAAGGGAAACACATCTCAGACCTCCTCCAAGTTTACTTGCAGAAACTTAGAAGCCTTTTCACAATGCCTTGTTTAATCTTGAAGAGGAAGGTGGGAGAGAAGAGAAGAGAAGAGAAGATATATTATTGCAGTTAATTTATTGGTGGTTTGGTTACACTTAGCATTGGTACTGGACAATTCAACCACTTGAAAGGAATGATTGGCCTATGAATAGTTGACCAAACCTCCTAAACTTTTTTAAATGACAATTACAGTTGATAAAGACATCATATCTCTAGGTGTACCAACTGGAGAAGGGAAAGAAGGTGAAGTGCAAGTCAAGGTTAGTAGCATCATCCCATTCCTCTTCCAAATCTCATTTGGAGGAACCATTTAATTCACTCTATTCACAATGAAATAATTGTCTGGTTCTGTGTAACCAAGAATGCAACGCGACCTGTATATAGCCCTCAGGCAAAAAAGGAAAACTAACATGAGGACTACGTCTCGATTAATCGACCCTAATTAGAGTTTCAAACAGCATGAGGACTAAACGCTTTGGCCAAGTAGAGGGAGATGATAAATCAATAGAAAAGAACATCACATTTCAAAATAATTTCACCATTAAGTCTTCACTTTTTTTATTTTATTAAGATATTCTTTTGTGAAGTAGCTACAACAGTCAACAGAGGGGAAAAAAAAGGTTTCGATTCATGTACCAATCCTACTCAATTTGCACAACTTTGAAGGTTGATCGACAAAGAACACTTGGCTATTCTATAACAGTGGAGACTTAGTATACACTTTATAGATAGAGAAAGATTATAGACTCAAGCTTCCTGATAAATTACTCGTCTCTTAGCTGGATGTCAAAGGTCCAAATAGGGATATTTTTTCTTGAATTTCTAGACTATTTTTCAAACCAGGAGAATATATATAATTTAGAATAGCAATGAGCATGGTATCAACCAATTGATATGGCAAATAATGTGAGGTTCCTGGAGTCGGGGTTAAAGTTAAGGAAGACGGATGAAGTGACGGTCAAAGTCGGGGAGGAGTTAACAGTCGTGGCCAGCACAATCATAAGTCTTGACTGAGTGGATCAGCCGATCGAGTCGCTGGCCTGATCATATCTTAGGTCCCTCTGAGTCAGGAGAACCCCGAGCTAAGCGCCATTTAGAGCCGGTCTTTTGGGCCACTCAGAGATACCTTGGTTGATTAGTGATTCTATCTGAAAACTGTAAAGATGATGCGCTGGACATGATGAATCAACGGTTGACTGGTAAAAAAAATCTTTTTACTCCACGAGAAAGCTTCCTTTTACACCTGCACATATGGAGATAAACCAACAAAACACCAGCGCCTATAAACCAAGTGGGAGTCCTTGGCGAATGCCCTCTGACGCTCAACTCAGTACAAGTCCGGACGGATGAATGAAGAACAGTAAAGAACATGCGCGCGAGAGTAGGTTGCAGATGTTCAGAGAACGTACCTTTGCCACGGAGAGGACTCCCCCTTTATATACCACCTCCAAGAACCTCCGCAATCGCGATGTGGCAATATGTGTTAGAGTTTGTTAGGCAACACGCCATAATTGTCCAAGAAATCTTTCTTTTACCCACATGTATAGCTCTTTTGTCGTTTATAGCTTCTGTTACTGCTGTGGTTGATGAGAGAATATGTTGCCATCAATGGTCTGCTGATGGGAGACATGATAGTCTCCAAAGAAGCTTCCAGAAGAACATTCTCTGATACATAATTGTTATTCTGACAGGTTGTTAGGATATTGTATGCTAAATACATCTTGGTCGGTCCTTAAAGCCGACTATCTCTATTGAGCTGCTCGATTATATTCTATATAATTTACTCTGTTGTATATTATACCGCATGTATCTTGGCTGGTCAGTAAGGCTGGTCGCCTTTATATCTGTCTCTGCATTAAGCCGTTCGATTATATTTTGTGCAGTTTTGAGACATTCGTTCGGAGAATAATATAATGTCTTAGTTATGCTAGGAATCCGCTTGAGAAATAATATGATGCCCTGGACACATTCAGAGTCTGTTTGAGAAATAATATAATAACTTGCGTGCTAGAAATCCTTTTAGTCCTTAATATGAAGCTAAGCGTATTAGGCTTGATCGGTATTTTGTTTGATTAGACGCGTATAACGAGCCTATAGAGAAATACTGTGTTCTGAGAGGCTCGGTCAATATTCTGAGCCAAAGTGTCTTATGCCCGGTCAACCTTTCGTCCAGTAGGGAGTATATTAACTTGTAGGTAAAGTGCATCTGACCGTCAAACCAGATTTATAAAGCTATCCCACTTATACATAGAAGAGATGTGTATGGAGTCATATAAACCTGGTCAGTTCTACTATTGAACAGATACCCATAAGGATGATCGATGATCAGATTGACTGGGCATATGTAGAGATGCTCCTACAAAATAATGAGTTTGCCCCTCTTTTGACCAGGTTTATGGCTGGTCAAATGTGAGGTAGGTCGATTATTCCAGCCGACCTATAAGGGCGACCATCCTTCAACTTAATCAGCTATTGAGTGACCAGACATGCTGCTTCTTTAGTTCAAAGGTGAAACACTGAAACCCTTATGTCTGATCGACTTAAGGGTCGGTCGACCTTTTTTCCACACGACTCGGAATTCGGCCAGACCCTTCCAATGAGCCCTAGCACCAAGCAGCCAATTAGAGCGAGGGACGAGTTCATGAGGGTGACATCATTCCTTAGCTAACCTGACCCTCATTTGCAGATAGGTTCGATCAAATGATAGGGGGCTCGGTCTCTTGCCACAAAAGTATATCAAGGGTCCATCAACCCAATGGATTAATGTTCCTTTTTGGCATTTAGCATAACTGTTGTGTGGGTCTGTTTTAGGAAAGATATCAGAGCATTATAATAGTTGGTCCTTTTTTGAAAATGTCTCAAGATTCATGAACAAAGGAAAGATACACTATAAAAGGGGTCTCTATCTACAGGCGCAGGTACGCAAGACTACGTTGGTGCACTCCTTTCTACTGTTCACTACATTGCATCTGTTGGAAATGGGGATAGTGGGGAACGTGGCCATGTTCCCCACTACTCATAATGGAAAAGGTCCATTATGCCCCTGGGTTATTTCCCTATATAAAGGGGATGCGTCCAAGGATCAAGAAGAAGAATCAGGGTGTACTGGAGACAAGAGTAAGAGGTGAATATCCAAGGCGGTGAGATTTGATTTGTGGAATTACGGAGGGCTTTCCGATCCTGTGATCGCTCTTCCGACAGTGAGTTTTGCCATTGCCGATTGCGGATCTGCGGGAGATCGCTGTACGTTTTTACCGCATTTAATTAATTCGTCTATCATGCATTTAGAATATAAATTCTACATTGGTATCAGAGCGCGTAGTTATTTCTAAATGCTTATAGATGAATTATGAAATTGTCGTACGAATGTTTCCTCATTTTGTTATTTCCCGTCGCTGTTTTGCACGACTAATGTGTCGTTGCATACACGTTGTGCCAAATTTGCAAAATCAAGACCGCTGGATTTGCTGACGACGGCAATCTGTGGTCGTCGATGACGTCTTGGCTGGCCGGCTATGTGTTAGTAGCTAGGACGGACAGAACCACTGTCGACGATCTCATCGAGCCTAAAATTGACTGGTTTTTGGTGTTGGAAATGATCAACTGCCACCGGCAGAAGGTAGGCATCACCGACGACTGTGTCCGTCGCGACGTTGGCGGTTTACGCGGTGTGATTGAAGATGTGCAGCGTGTGCAGCGTGCGAATGTGGGCAGCAATGCGACGGAGAAAACGGCGATCCGAAGAAATAATGAAGCACAGTAACGTGAGGAAAAGTTTGATTTAAATAAATCAAATAAAAAAAACGTGAGCGAAAATGTCGCATGCAGTTTAAAAAAAAATGAAACCTTTTTGTTTCGATTTTTTTATGCAGAATTTTTTTTTAGCTTATGCGTTTAAAAAAAAATTTGCATGCGTACTGTACATGTTAATGTATGCTTACCGTAACAGTATTTTTAATTTGGGTGCATGTAATAATTAATTGAATATTAGTTTCAATTAATTCCCATTTATAATAAATGGTCTAGAGTAATTTTGGTCCATTTAGATCCGGTTCAGCTTTAAATCATTAGTTGGTTTAACCGAACCAATTTGATCCAAACCCGAAATCAATTTGGGTTGATTAATTGGACTTGGACCAAATATGATCAAATGACCAGATTTGTTCTAATGAGTCAGATTTGATCAAAACAATTAGATTTGTTCTAATTAGTCAGACTTAAACCAATGGGCATTGGTTTGATCAAACGGATCTGAGTTTGATCAATAAGTCTGAAATTGGTAGAATGGACCTAGAGAAAAAGTAACAGAACATAGGCACAAAAATCCTTGTCCAATTAGATTAGTTCTAATTATGGACAATCGACCAAGCTTAGGATCTGGATTCCTAATCAACCAATCCAATGGGTCTGACCAATTAGATTAATTCTAATTGTTGACTTAAACTCCTGAAAATCGAGAAGATTTGTTTTTCTTGATTTATTATGTTGGTACTATGCATGTATAAATTGAAATAAGCCGGTTTTGTACTGGTTAGTCGGTTTTGTACTGATTTATTTATTTTCAATTTTTCAGATGGCTAGTCGTGATTTACGACAACATGAGCTTTGGGAGGAGATTAAGGAGCTTGATTTCGACCCTGTTCAAGGACTCAGATGGCTTATTGGTCGGCTCGATCGGTTGTTTTGGAAACTCGAGTGAGAAGAATTTCCAGTCGAAGACACACACAGAAGATTTGCAATAGTCTATTCACTGCCAGAAAACCTTAGGCAGATAGCATCCCAACTTTGGGATGATTATGATGGACACATCTCGTATTCAGAGATGTGCAGACAGTTGCTTCATCTCTATTGGGGTCCTGAAGACCCAGAGGAGGATCCAGATGAACCTGAAGAGGATTCAGAAGATCCTGAAGATCCTCCAGAGGAGGATCCAGAAGAATCTGAAGAGCATTCAGAAGAGCCTGAAGATCTAGAGGAAGATCCAGTTGAATCTGAAGAGGATCTGGGAGAGTGTGTGTGGGATCCAATTGAAAATCTTGAAGCTGTCCTGCCTGGGATTACCCCAAATCAGTCCAGGCTGAGAGGAATTATTTTGGCCACTGCACTAGTGTCTGTCCTATTGGGAGTGGTAGTTGCCTATCTAGTTTATTAGAGTTCTGTTATTTTTATTGTCGTTTTGTATGAACAATAGTTAGTCCATTTCATTCATGTCAGTTAGTTATATGTTAACAATATGCAGCATAATTTTATATTAATGATATGTTCATTTATTTATGCTGTTTGCTTGACATGATGCATGATTAGTTCATGATGTATTAAATGATTTGTTCATTTAATTAAAAAAACATGATATATTAAATGATTAGTTCATTTAATTAATGAATTTATGATATTATAAATGATTAGTTCATTTGTTGGGATGTATGTAATAGAATTGATTAATATTAATTTGATTGGTCATACGGATGATGAGTGAAAACATAGTTATCACTTGATTTTGTAAACCAACTCAAAGTAATATTAAGTCAATCATAAATTACATACATATGATATACACTGAATACTAAATAATTTGTTTATTTATGATAGATTATGGCAACCAAAAACATAATAGTTGAACTCAACAAAGGTGAAAAACTTAATGGGGATAACTATAAGATCTGGCACCTCAGGATACAGTATGTACTTGAGGAACAAGAAGTTCTAGAGGCTGTAAATCAGGTTATGGAAGTACCCGTAGATGGTCCCACTACACAACACAGACGAGATCTTGATGCCTATAAGACATGGAAGAAAAAGGACTCCACTGCAAAGGGTATATTGATTAGTTCAATGGTAGAAGACCTAGCTTTTGAGTATAAGTCATATCTTACGGCTCATGAAGTCTGGGTAGCCCTTAAAGAAAAATACAGTGGAGTAAATCTGAGCAAGCTTCGCCAGCTGACAATCAAGTTTGACAGCTACAAAAAACATCCGAATGTGTCAATGGTTCAACATCTCAGGGAGATGTCGAACATGATTCAGGATCTTAAAACTGCTGGTCATGAGTTGACTGATAAACAACAGGTTCAAGTAGTTATTCGTTCACTTCCAGATTCTTGGGAGACCATGAAGCAGACCTTAACTCACAGTGAGAGTATCAAGACTTTCACTGATGTCTCACGCCATGTAGAATTGGAGGCGGAAAGAGTTGAATCCGCAAGGATTTCTGGACAAGCCTATGTGGCTGTAGGTTCTGCAGGATCATATGGATCCAAGAAGAAATGGTTCAAGAAAGGGAAGGGAAAGAAGAGGGAAGCTGCTAGTGTGAGACAAGGCCCAATCAATAAGAGAGTCAAGAAGACTGGAAAGAAACCTAAAAACAAGTTGACTTGTTTTAACTGTAGCAAAAAGGGTCACTTTGCTCGGGAGTGCACTGAGCCGAAAAAGGTAAATCCAAGTGTGTCTTCTTTTCAAGAGCATTTTGTTGCTAGTTCAGTGTTGTTAGCTGATTCTTATCCTTTGTAGATTATAGATTCGGGAGCAACCAACCATGTAGCTCGGGAACGAGTTACATTTGTTGAGTATCATCGGGTACCAGCTGGCAACAAGTGGATCTATGTGGGAAATAATGTAAGAGTTGAAGTCAAAGGAGTCGGCACTTGCAAACTCAACCTAAGTGGTGGTAGAGTTTTATTTCTACATGATGTCCTGTATGCTCCTGAAATTCGACGGAATCTTATTTCCGTTACGTGTCTTCTTGATTTAGGATATTGTATTAATTTTTACAGTCGGTCTGTTGAACTTAAGATTGACTCAGTGTCAATCGGATATGATTTTTTAACAAATGGTTTTATGGTTCTTGATGTAGAACCAGATGTCAATTATACTATTGATGGATGTTTTTCAAACATTGCTTTAACTAGTGATGCAGATATAACTGATGAGGTTTGACATGCTAGATTAGGACACATAGGACAAGAACGTATGAATCAGTTAGCTAGAGAGGGTCTATTGGGCACTCGAGCTAAAATTCAATTGTCTATATGTGAGCATTGTCTTGCTGGAAAAACAACTAGGAAACCATTTGGTAAGGCTATTAGATCTGAATCAACATTGCAGTTAATTCATTCAGACATTTGTGGTCTAATGAATGTGAAGGCTAGACATGGAGCTTCCTATTTCATTACATTTATTGATGATTTCTCTAGGTTCGGTCATGTGTATTTGATTTATCACAAATCTGAAACATTAGATTGCTTTATTCGTTATATGAACGAAGTTGAGAATCAAACGGAACGTAAAGTTAAGGCTTTACGCACTGACCGTGGAGAGGAGTATTTGTTTGATATGTTCAAGACAATATGTAATGATAGAGGGATTATTAGACAGCTAACAATCCCTGGAACTCCACAGCAAAATGGGGTAGCTGAAAGAAGAAATAGGACTTTTCTTGAAATGGTTAGGTCTATGATGGCGCAAGCTAATTTGCCAATCTCCTATTGGGGAGATGCATTATTAACTGCAGCCTATATACTTAACAAAGTGCCTTCAAAGTCAGTTCCATCTACCCCATATGAACGTTGGACAGACAGAAAATCAGATTTGAGTAATCTGAGACCCTGGGGGTCAGCTGCTTATATTCATGACAGTTCTCACAAGTATGGAAAACTAGGGCCTAGGAGTAAGAAATGTATCTTTATAAGATATCATGAGACCTCCAAAGGTTATGTTTTCATAGGTGAGCAACTAGATGGAACCATCTCCGAAATAGACTCGAGAGATGCGACTTTTCTCGAAACAGAGTTCCCAATCAGAGGTAATGTTGATAAAAATGTTCCTCTATTTGAGGAGGATGAGATATTATCAATGAAAGAGGTGTCAAAAGGGATACCTGAGTCTAGTCAACCGAGTGGGAGTGATATGTCGAGTCATGAGTTGACTTCTCAACAGCCAACTTACGGAGAAGTGTTCGTAAGATCAAACCTAAGAAGAGGTTTGATATTGAGAATGAGGCATTGGTTACACTTCCAATTGACGATGACGAACCTCAATCCATTGAAGAAGCATTGGGATGTAGAGTTAAAGAAAAATGGAAAGCTGCAATGGTTGAAGAAATGGAGTCCATGATTTAAAATCATGTTTGAGATTTAGTCGATCTTCCTCCGGGCCGAAGGGCTATTTGGAATAAATGGATTCTCAAAATAAAGAGGAAAGCAGATGGATCGATTAACAGATACAAAGCTCGTTTAGTTGCAAAAGGATATACCTAATTGGAGGGTATTGACTTTGAAGAGACATTTTCTCCCGTAGTGAAATTTGTATCAATAAGAGTTATTTTGGCCTTTGTGGCACATTATGACTTAGAATTACATCAAATGGATGTAAAAATCGCTTTCCTTAACGGTGATCTTGACGAAGAAATCTATATGGTTTAACCAGAAGGTTTCATTGCTGAAGGCCAAGAGCAGAAAGTATGTAGACTTAGAAATTCTATATATGGGCTAAAGCAAGCGTCAAAACAATGGAACATAAGATTTAACGAAGTCATTTTATCTTATGGTTTTGAGATGATCAATGAGGATCATTGTGTTTTTCTGAAAAGAGAAAAAGGAAAGTATGTCATTTTATCATTATATGTTGATGATATGCTGATAGTTGGAAATGATATAGGATATGTGAATGAAGTCAAGAAGTGACTGTCATCACAATTTGATACAACAGATATGGGAGAAGCTGAATACAACTTAGGGGTGAAGATCATAAGAGATCGTTCTAAAGGACTTTTGGGTTTGTCACAAGAGTCTTATATAAATAAGATGTTACATCATTTCAGCATGTCTAATTGCAACATAGAACATACACCTATTGTGAAAGGTACTGTGTTGAGCAAGAGTATGTGTCCTAAAACTCTAGAGGAAATAGTTGAGATGAATAAAAAATCATATGCAGTGCTATTGGTAGTTTGATGTACACTATGTTGTGTACACGTCCCGATATCAGCTATGTTGTGGGCTTGGTCAGTCGCTTCCAGTCAAACCCAGGACCGAGACACTGAAAGACAGTAAAAAGAATATTCAGATATCTGAAGGCGACAACAGATTATTGTCTCTGTTTTCAAGGATCATATATGAGTCTGAAAGGTTATTCAGATGCAGATTGGGCTGGAGACCTGGATGATAGAAAATCCACATCAGGCTATGCATTTTTGCTGAATGGTGGCGCCATCTCCTGGAACAGCAAGAAACAAGCTTGTGTAGCTTTGTCGACTATGGAAGTTGAATATGTGGCATGTTCAGCAGCTGTGCAAGAAGCAGTCTGGTTGAGAAGGTTTCTGAAGCATCTGAAAATTACTGAGGATAGTGGGAGTCCAGTAACTGTCTACTTTGACAGTCAAGCTGCAATAGCTTTTTCTAAGGATCCCAAATATCATAGCAAAGACAAGCATATAGAAATTAAATATAATTTTGTAAGGGATATTGTGGGTAAAAGAAAAGTCATCCTTGAGTATGTCCCTACACGTGTTATGCTTGCAGATCCTTTTACTAAGCCAATGACTAAAGAGTCATTTAAAGAACATGTAAAGTCTTTGGGACTTCGTAGAATGTAACAATATTGAAATAACAATCAGACTTTGTGTTATGATTGTGTAATTTGTCATAATTTATTCAGTGTATATGTTGTATTTGTTACATTCATATAAGATCTCGGTGAGCATGTTGGCAGGTGGAGATTGGTCCACTCACATGGACAATCATCTCTGTTTGTTAAGTACAAATAGGGGTAAGACCGTTACTTATGAAATAGCTTACGTAGCTGAAATTATGAAATTAGAGACAGATTCATAAGTTGAGGCCACCTTGATAATTGTGTCAAGATGAGATCATTTATGTGTAGATAATGATCTAAGTAAATGAACCCACCATTTACTGAACCTGTTGAAGGTTAGATTAGAATTCATATGTTGGATTCCAGATTAGACGTTAAGTATGTTTAGATCAAAATCTGTACGATGTTAAATTTGAAGACAACATGCACTCTTTTTTAGTAAAGAGAATAACATCGTAGCATGTGATTCATACCACATATGCTATTGCGACAATAAAGGTAGTAGGAGAAAGAATCCCTGTTTCTCTACTATGTGAGACCTTTGAGATTATATGTTAATCTCAATTTTTGCCTTAGTGACTATTTAGCTGTTTACTTGAAGTTTTAATAGTGTCTGCTACTTTAGTATGTATCCTATGACTATAGATGATTCGGTCTATGGAGCATAACTAGGAAAGCAACTGATTAAAATGATTGATTCTAACTAAAAAGGAAAATTAAATATATTTACATCTTTTGTTGTTATTCACTGGTCGACCCATTTCTGTTATGTACGGAAATGAATGTGAATATTGGATATGGAACATGCTCATGACATAATGGTCATTATAAGAGATTAGAGATGTTCATATCGATGTAAATGAAAATTATTTAATCTGGGTAAATAGCAAGACATAGATATCTCCAAGATAATGGTTGTGTGTCACTTGAAGATTGGATGAATTCTGGATAAAGGATATGTGCCACCAGGAAAGTGACTATGTGCCATAAAGAGTGTGTTTCTAATTTATTTGAGTAGCTAAGCAAAGTGTAACAACTTTATTAGCATTGATTGCTCAACGAGCAGCTAAGTCAAGGTGTAACAATCTTCTTAGCAACTATCGCTCAGTGTGCTTGCTGTCGCACGAACCATTTTCTCTAAGTATGGATTGGATGTTCTCATATGGTCTATGTGACCAAACTCTCTAATAGTCTATGTGACTTATTAAGTCTTTGTGACTTACCTGAATGAACTAGTCTTAGTGACTTACCTTGGACGAGTGGGAGATGTTGGAAATGGGGATAGTGGGGAACGTGACCCATGTTCCCCACTACTCATAATGGAAAAGGTCCATTATGCCCCTGGGTTATTTCCCTATATAAAGGGGATGCGTCCAAGGATCAAGAAGAAGAATCAGGGTGCGCTGGAGACGAGAGTAAGAGGTGAATATCCAAGGCGGTGGGATTTGGTTTGTGGAATTGCGGAAGGCTTTCCGATCCTGTGATCGCTCTTTCGACAGCGAGTTTTGCCATTGTCGATTGCGGATCTGCGGGAGATCGCTGTAAGTTTTTACCGCATTTAATTAATTCGTCTATCATGCATTTAGAATATAAATTCTACAACATCTTATCTGTCTGACTTGAGTGTCAGAGTGACTGCACCGAGGACCACTCCCTGGCCTGATTAATAACACTCTCTTCCTCTACTCTCTATTTTTGGCATGCAGGATTGATCGGTGTTGTCAGTGCAGAGTATTTTTCATAGATTGATCAGTGTCATCACTCATCAGCGCAGAGTCTTTTTCACAGCCAACATTAGAGTCACGTATCCAGTGTTTCATCTCCCCCGATTCTAGACAGGATCACCAACTATGATTTAGTATTTAAAATCTTATCAAATGAGAGCAATGACGAGGCACTGAGATCCAAATTCAAATAAAGAGAACATTAAAATATATCAATTTACTCTCAATTGATATATAGTCTTAAAATGTGACGAAGTAGATAATTATTGAATTCGTTGATTCTCAAATAAATATCGGAAGCTTTCTTCTAAACCCGGTTGATTCCGCAAAATGCTAGAAGATAGGCAACCAAATTCGACTTTTGGGAAGAAATGTCATGATCGCAAATTCTTATTAATCAAAAACTTCTTTACATCAACCCAAACAATTGTTTATATAGACTCCAATCCAAAAACACAAAAAAAAAATACTGAGTAAAAATTATAAACATACTAAAAATTCAAAATATCATAAATAGAAATTACTAAAAATACTCTAAATAAAAAAAACTCAAAACCTATTAAGAATATCAAAAAGATATTCAGATCCTTCTGCATCATTCTCTCCATGATGGAGAAAATTCACCCTTAAATTGTTGGTCATATCATCATCAAAAGTGTCGTCGACATTTTGATGTCTTCTTGGTGTGATGCAGCAGAAAGCCATTGAATCCATTGATTCACACGCTAATACCGGAAATAATTTTTTAAACCTTGTTGATTTGCCCACGAATACCAGGAAATAGAAAAACAAAACTCGTCGTTTCTAAAGAAGGAGACGACGACTGACTCCACAAGTTCAACCTCACTCAGATACTAACTGGCATAACGAATAACTATCAGATTTGTTGATTCGTGCACAAATACCGGAAGTAATCTTCTAAACCTTATTGATTCCACAGAATGCCAAGAGATAGGCAACCAAATTATTTGAGAAAAATGACACTGATCACATATTCTTATTAATCAAAAACTTCCTTACATCAACCCAGACAATTGTTTATAGACTCTAAACCCTAATACACAAAGAAAGGAAAAAAATACTAACATAAAGAAAAAAATTCTAAACATACTAAAAATTTAAAAATATTTTAAATGGACTCAAAATCCAAATATATAAAAATAGAAATTACCAAAAATATCTTAAATACTAAAAATACTCTAAATATCGAAAACTCAAAAACTACTAAAAATAATAAAAATATATTCAGATCCTATATCATTCTCCTCATGGTGGAGAAAATTTGCCCTCGAATTATTGGTCATATCATCATCAAAAGTGTTATTGATGTGTTGATATCTTCTTGGTGTGATGCAACAGAAATCTATTGAATATGTTGATTCACGAATACTAGAAAATAGAAAAGCAAAACTCGTCATTCCTAAAGAAGAAGACGACAATTGACTCCACAAGATCAATCTTGCTCTGATACCAATTGACGCATCTGATAACTATAGGATTCATTGATTCGCACATGAATACTGGAAGTGATCTTTTAAACCCTATTAATTTTGCAGAATATTAGGAGATAGACAACTAAACTCGACGTCTAGAAACAAACTATAAATTCTTATTAATAAAAAACTTTCTTACATCAACTCAAATAATTATTTATATAGGATCTAAACCCTGAGCGATCAAGAAAAGAAAGACATAATGATATAAAGGAAACTTTAATATACTAAAAATCTAAAATATCCTAAATAAACTCAAAATTTAAAAATATAAAAATAAAAATTATTAAAAATACCCTAAATATCAAAAATAATTTAAATATAAAAAACTCTAAAACTACTAAAAAAAATAAAAAGATATTTGGATCCTTCTTTAAAAAGAATTTGTGGAACAACAAATCTTTTTAGTGGAATATCACGTAGTCAAAGTACTTGTACTAAAAATAATTATGTCCTCTAATTAAGAAGGAACGATTTCTAGTGCCACGAGTTGTAGTTGGCTCATGTTGTAAATACCTCAGGTTGGTTTTAATGTGATCAACCGAGTTAAGTTTAGGTCATGTGTTATTTTGATACATTGTGTCTAAGTATGTAGGAACTTAGGAACACGAGAAGTCAAGCGGAACACACGGCGAGCGAGAAGAGTGGTATGAGAAATGAGTCGACGGGCTCAGTGCATTCGATGGATAAAAAGTTACGGAAGAATACACCAGTGGAAGTGCGCGAAGTGTTCAAAGGAAGAGAAGCCGAGTAGGAGGTCTGCTCAAGGAGAAGATCGAAGTTGGGTTCGGGTGAACTCAACTCCAGATGATTGGAGTATCACTCAAGCGCTTGGAGTTGCTCATTCTCGGATGAATAGTGCTCGAGGTTCTTCCATCATAGTTGGAGGCACCCTCGTGCCTCTTGATGGAAGCACCCTTGCACCTCTTGATGGAAGTGCCCTGATGAAGGCTAGAGACGCCCTCCCGCCTCTCTTGGAGGTGCCTTGGAGCTTCTATAGAGGCGCTTCCAATGAACAATAATCATTGGTTAACCGTTGAAAAGTGAATAAACTTTATCCACTTGGAGGCACCTTGAATGGCTTTGGAGGCGCCTCTAAGCAATGACAATTTATCCCATAAGACTATAAAAAACCTTCTAAAGTTTGGAATTAAATAACAACTCTTGTATTAATTTCTTAAGTAATTCCTAAGCGTTTAAAGTCTATAAGAGACTACTCCACCTTCACGAAGGGGTCTTTTTAGTGGAGTTTTTCAACTGTATTGAATTAACAATGACCTAGGTTGTAACCAAGTAAATTTCTAACCCTTCTTATTTTTCAAGTTATTACTTTGATATCAATTGTTTATTTTTAATATTGTGTCCTTGCTCTATTCAAAAGCAAGAAAAATTTCAAACTACTTTTCAAGGCTATTCACCCCTCTAACGGACCTACCTAGACCTACACACGTAAGGGTGTTGCTGTCAATAAATCTGAGATCAACTCCAAGCAAGTGTGAAATGATCTGCTGGTTATCTAAACTCCTCCTTGCATGCACTAATATTGTTGGACGAAACCTCTCGTGATTTACCTCCCTTTTAGATAGTGGAGTACCCTGAAGTGATCGTTGAGGTAACGGTTTTACCTTTTGTTGCTAAAGAAGGGACGATTTCTGTTGGAGCAATCTGGGTACCCTAGGTTTTGATGTTTGGGCAAAGATTTAAGTTAGGTTTATTGTTGTATTTAATATGCATTGTGAGTGTGCAAGCTATAAATACAACAAGGAAAGTCCAAGTGTGATCTTGGCAAAGGAGAAAAGTCTAAGGATGAGTCTTGACGGTGTAAGTCAAAGTATGTAGTCTTGGCAATGTAAGTCCAAGTGTGACTTGGCAATGGACGAAGTTCCGGAGGTGCGACCTCTTGGCAAAGGAAGACCCGATAACAATGACAAGGCTGATGGAAGCTCCAGAAGACAAGACGTGCAGGATAAGGAGGCATTCGAGGAACGCAAGGCTGATGGAGGAGGCTAGAAGGCTAGGTCTAGGTTGGTCGGGCGATGATGAGTGCTGAGTGAATGCACTCGAGGGTAGAATCCTAGAATTAGGGATTTATTATAACGTTACTGCAGCAGTACTGTAGTAGTCGACTGGTGGTTTCATCAGTCAACTGGTGTAGTCGACTGGGAGCGAACAGAATGCTTCTGTTCGCTTGGCTAGTGTGGAACAGTCGACTGGTATCGAGCCATTGGGATGTAACGGTTGAATTTTCACAAGAGGGCAGTCGACTGATGGTTTTAGCAGTCGACTGGTAGGCGGGATTTTTCAACCCTTGGTCTATATAACCAAGCCTTGGGAGCTTGGTTGAGATTGACGAAATAGAGGTGGTTAACCCCTATTAGTAGTCTACCTGTGCCCTAGCGTTTCAAGTGTTCTTGTGAGAGTTGTGGTGAGGTTTCTCTACCCACATGGAGCTACGTGAGCTAGCTGGAGTTTGCCGGGGAATCATCCACTGACGGATCAGGATCGTCTACCTTACGGACAGTTATGGAGTAGGAGCATTGATCTCCGAACCGCGTTAAATGATTGTGTAGCTTGGTTTGCATTTCTTGTCTTATATTTAGATTAGCTTTCTATTTGTTTGTTTGTATGTTCGCTGCACACTAACCATTGTAGGAAGCGAAATTTTGGGTGAGACGTTATTCATCTCCCCTCTAGCCAATAGCCAATGTCAAGGTCCCAACAATTTCTAGCGTCGATCAGAATACTCCAAAACTAGAAGTAATCAAACCAGAAAAAACAAAACTTTAACAACATAAAAAAATCATATGAAATCGGCTGATGGACCATAATAGGTATTTCGATCGAAATCAATTGATAGACCTAGAGAAATCAGAATGATATGGAATCAAGTCTTATGTATTTGTCTAGTTCTCTTGATTATACATATGTCTTCAAGTATCAATTTGACATAATATATTAAGAGCGATTATTTTTTAAGTATAAATTAAAATTTTAATCATTTTAAAAAATAAAATGGGTTTAAATCTATTGCCACCAAGTAGCAATCAAATAAAGTTGTTTTCAAATCATGAATAGTCAAATCAATTTCTATATATTCCTTTAGTTTTTCTAATTATATTATTGCTTTCAAATAACAATTTAACTCAATATATTTAGTACATTAATTTTTTAATACGAATTAAATTTTTCAGACATATTTATATTTAAAAATTTACTATTCTCAATATATTATGTCAAATTGATGTTTGAAGACATATATAATCAGGAGAACTAGAATAACACATAGAATTTGATTGATTTTGATCGATTTCGAAAAAAATGACAGATGGACTTAGAAATCTCGGAATGATCTAAAAATCATATTCTACGTATTCCTTTAGTTCTCCTGATTATATCCATACTCTCAAATTCTAATTTGATCCAATATATTAAGTATAATGATTTTTTTAATACGAATTAGATTTTTCAGATAAAATTACTGCTCTTAATATATTATGCGAAATTGATATTTGAAGGCATATATATAATTAAGAAAATTAGATGAATATATAGAAATTAGTTTCATATCATTCCAATCTCTAGATCCATTAGTCGGTGTTGCTTAAATCTATTGATGGATCTAGAAATTTTAGAATGATATGAAACTAACTTTATGTATTCGTTTAATCTTTCTAATTAAATATATACATACTCAAATATCAATTTGACATAATATATTCCAAGTACTAATTTTTTAAATATATATATATTTTTAAAAAATCTGTGTATTTTAAAAAATAAAAAAATAACCCAATGTAGCACTCTATTGGGATAAACATATGGGGTAAAATGAATATTTGATACATGATTTAATAATTTTAAAAGTAGAATACATAATTTAAATATTTAGCAAAGTTAACTACGTGATTGGATAAAAAA
Source organism: Zingiber officinale (assembly GCF_018446385.1). Classification (NCBI taxonomy): domain Eukaryota; kingdom Viridiplantae; phylum Streptophyta; class Magnoliopsida; order Zingiberales; family Zingiberaceae; genus Zingiber; species Zingiber officinale. The sequence goes on along the minus strand of NC_056000.1, from coordinate 11,223,180 downwards.
AACTGTTAACTCTCCTTCTTTAATTGAGATTCCATTTCTCAGGTATTACTAAATTTTTAAACGGTAGAGTAAAATTTTTGAACTTTGCAGACACACAGCTCGGTGCCCAGTCCTTTCCAAGGCTTCTATTTCCCCAATAAATGCATTGGCTTTGCGCTGCCATCTCCACGTGCCGCACTGCTACAATATTTCACCAATCCCAACACATGCTTGTGTTTTGTTACTGTTCGATTTTGGTCCTTTATGCCCTACATATATTTAAGTATGGTTTTTACCAATACAAGGCTCATCCCCCTCATCGGGGGACAATCAGGAAAGTCACTTGAGGATAAAAATCAAGCACAATAAGAAAGTAACATTTGCATCTTCAGTTAATAAATTTAACAAATTTAATTAAATGGTAACATTTAACAATTTAGAAACCCATTAAATTTTAAAAATAATTGTTAACTTGAAACAATGAACTGAATATTCACGAATAAATTTAATATTTGATTTATTATAAAATTATGTATGATCATTCAATACATAAAAGTAATTAAATAAATAAATTTGAATAATTTATTAAACTAAATAAATAAGTTTAAATATATATATATTTGACTTATTAACATTCATGTACAACCCTATCAAACAAGTTTAAATATTTTAAAATTTAGTTTGGTTCGATTCAACTTGATTTATTTAAAATCATACTTAGAATGTAGTTAGAAATGGATATATATTTTCTCCTAATTATTTGACGGTTGACTATAATTTAATCTCATAATTTATCTCTTTTATATAATTTAAACATAAATTACGAACGACATTCAAACATTTCTTTTAAACTTTTGCTATAATTTAGAGCGACATGTAATCCTAAGTATTCATCTCTTTCCGACTTCTCCACGAAAGAAAGCCGCACAAAAGCCTAAAATCCTAGGCAAGAGCCGAAAAGATGATTTTGATCGTATTATTTGGATAGATAGAATATTGTACGTCACAAGGTTATGAGGTTGAGTCAATTTCACCTCAAAGGACTCAACAGCGATGATCAGGACTAGTCATTTATTGTGCCAAGTGGGCTCTGTGAAGTAGCATGTATTCGACCTTAGCCAAAATTTATAGAGTCAACTATTCGTATTTTTTTATAATAATTTTGAAGTAGTCCAGTCACTTTAACTTTAATGGTTGAACATTAAATTTATGTTCCCTGTAGCATTAATGTGCATGAAACCAATAGCAGTTATGCTACTTTTTGTCTTCACCTTGCTGTGTACTTGCTGCCGGGGGAAAAAAAGACGATCACTCGTGATAAAATAAAATAAAAGCTTGACGAATTAATTTTTTTTATTTATTAAATAATTGCCTTTCACCGCTAACCATGCAGAATAATAAGGTTATTTTATTTATTGGATTTTCAATATTGGAGAATATGGCATTAAATGCTCCAATTATTTGGTGATGAGTAGATGTGCCGGTATATTCTCCGGCGACAAAATAGTGTTTCGTAGCAATAAGTCTGCTTTCGATTTTTTCACGAATAATTATTTAACGTTTTCTTCAAATTGTGTATACTCAATATTGAAAGTTTAGCAAAATAGGCCTCCTAAACTTTTGAATTTTAACATTTGATAAGGCATATTTATATTTTTTCGGAAAAAATATATTGAATATGTAAATATTAAAAATGGAAAACAAAAAACATGCTAGAGCCTAGATGGAGAAGATAACAGCTACAGCAATGGCATAGCTAACCTCTATCCTAACCCTCTTCCTTCGAGCCTTTACATTACTCTGACTCCTCGATTCCTCCCCTCCTTCTCTCTCTCAAACCACAAAAAGGAGCAAGCAAGTAACTTCTGGAAAGCAGACGAAACCCATCCCCGAGAAGCAGTGGAACCAGAGGAGCAGGAGGAGGAACTGCAGGAGAAGGCGAAACGGGTGGTGAGATCCTAACTGATCTTCCTGTTACATTCTAGAATCTTCGCCGATCCTTCGATAAGGTAGAGATCACATCCCGAGATTCGAGGTTTAGGTTTCGGATTTCGATTGCTGCGAATGGGTTCGCGTTGCAATGTACGTTGGATTTTGTAGTTCGCTTATTATGTTGGATGGGGCCACATTTGTTTGATCAGAGGGTGTGGTGTTCGATGAGGGTTTTTCTTTTTTTTTTTTGAGTTTCGGATTCGATTTACGTTGAGTCATTGAACCATGAAAAGAGAATAAGTTACTGAATCAATGCTGGTTGTGACAGTCCTACTTTAGTGAAAATTAATGCTTGTTTATTTTGAGTTATCTGGTCTTGAGGTATTTAAGCTTTTTCCTTTTTCCTCAGTGTTGTTCAGTTCTTTCCCAAAAAAACAAGACGATTCAAGATGACTTCTAGCCTCTAGGCGTCTAAAATTTTGATTGTGGAATTTGTATCAGTGTTCGATCTTTGCGTTTGCTGAGTTCGATGACTCTTTGTTTCTGCATTCGACCTCTTTTCCTTAAGGTAAATGTATTCCCGCCGATTTATGATTTTTGAGAATATATTGTCTGATGATTGACTTGTTCTCCTGGTTTCATGTGCAGTTAATATCTTAAAAGAGTTCTTGTTGAGTTGTTGTGCCTCCAGTGAAAATGATAGGTAGTTTTGTTTGCTTGTCTGATAAGTTCTCACAACAGTGAAATAACGCTATCGGTTTTGCTAACCAATCTTCTATTCAGATTTTGTTGAAGGCTCACGCAGTTACGAGGGGAGTAAAGAAAGGAGATCAGATATGGAGAACTCCGAGGACGAGAGATGGCAGACAAGAATGGGGTCCCTGAAGAAAAAAGCGCTGAATGCTTCCTGCAGATTTACCCACTCTCTAAAGAAACGGGGGAGGAGGAGAGTCAATTTCAGAATTCCTTCGGTGTCTATTGAGGATGTGAGAGATGCAGAAGAGGAGCAAGCTGTCCATTTATTCCGGAGGCAACTCATTGATATGGCCTTGCTGCCTAATCAACATGATGACTATCACACATTACTGAGGTTAGAATCATTTAGTGATTTGCTGGTCCTTTGGTCAAAGAGTTGATTCAACTACTGAGTGAGCTTTGATTGCTAAGTCGTACTCCTTATGTTACATGGGGTTTCCTAATTATTCTTGTTGAACAGATTCCTCAAGGCAAGAAAATTTGACTATGAGAAAGCAACTCATATGTGGGCTGACATGCTTCAGTGGAGAAAAGAATTTGGAGCAGACAGAATTCTGGAGGTAGAGCATTATTAAATTTTTAGAAGCAATTTGACATGGTGGGCTACTGTACCTTGTGGGGAGCTGAAATTTCACTTGTTTTTTGCTTTATGGCTTCTGCAATGTTACTGGAAGTACTATTTTTTTTTTTCATTCCAAACTCCAAAGAACTTTAGGCGTAATAAAATTTCTTCCCGTAAATGAGTTTCTTTTTATTATTGAACATTATTTTTTAAAAGAGTAAAAAAGGCAATGGAAGTACTTCAAACTGATTTTTTCTTGTCATATTTTGATGCAAGATATTGGTTACAAAGACTAAATCTTAGCCAGTAACGGCAGCATGTTAATGTAGCCCATGAATTTTCTACTTAGAAAAATTTTAGTATGTTTTAATAAACAAAATTGTTAGTAGATTATCAAAAACTCGTAAATTTCAGTTTTCAATATATTTCAGAAGGGCTCTTATGGTGAACAAGTTGGCTGTGGTTTTCTGCCAGCAAATTCTTATGATGCCAGGCACCTAAAAGCTTATCCTTTGGGCCAAAAGACCAGCTACTGAAGTGCAACTAATGAATTTTAGTCATTGTCTAATCACGGTCCATGTACATAATAAAAAAAAAGTGGCTCTAATACATGGAGTGCATTGCACCGCATCCACTCATCAAGTGGTGTCTTGAATCAATGATGTACATTGGTTTCATCACAATCACAGGACACGCTACACCAAAGGTGTCTACAAGTAACTAGTATAAAAAAAGCCAGTGATATCTTTGGTTTCACAAAAAGATATTCAGAAAATGTGTAAATTGGTTGGTCCAATTTTGCTCTTGAGGATATTTCCATTTATTTAATTATATGTAGTATCTGATGGATCGCATAACTCTTCTCTTTGTTTTTAATTTTTATGTGCTTTTCCACATCAATTTATACTGCATGACATCGGCAGATATCAGTAGAGTGTGCATGTCTCTATATTCATGTCTTCAATATGACTGATTCTTTCTATCATGTCCCGAAAGAATTGTTTATGGATGCTTTCTGACTGATCATGCTGCTGAAATCTCTTGAGTTAGGACTTCAAATTTGAAGAAATTGAGGGAGTTTTACGCTATTATCCACAAGGGTACCATGGAGTTGACAAAGAGGGTAGGCCAATCTACATTGAGAGGCTTGGGAAGGCTGAGCCAAATAAGCTTATGCACATAACAACAGTTGAGCGATACTTAAAGTATCATGTACAAGAATTTGAGAAAGTCCTGGCTGAGAAATTTCCTGCATGCTCAATTGCCGCCAAGAGACATATCGGTTCATCTACAACAATTTTGGATGTACAAGGAGTGGTATTCTTCTCTCAACAACAACCTATAAAGTTTGGCTTTGGTCATTTCTTTAAGGTCAATGTTAAGCGCTCATGATCAAAATTATTTTCTTGGATGCAGGGGTTGAAGAATTTTAGCAAGACAGCCAGAGATCTCTTGCTCAATATACAGAAAATAGATGGTGATTATTATCCTGAGGTACCTTTGTTTAATCTGCTTTCCATTTTGCTTTTTCTGTGCGTTATTTTTTCACTATTTTATTTTCACAGACACTACATCAGATGTTTATTGTTAATGCTGGCCATGGATTTAAGCTTCTTTGGAATACTGTAAAAGGCTTTCTTGATCCTAAAACTACTTCAAAGATACATGTAAGAAACTTGTTTATCATAAAAAATATACCTAAAACTTTATTTCTTGTCTCTTCAATTATTTACAAAGTTTGGAGTTGCAGGTTCTAGGAACTAAGTACCAGAGTAGACTTCTTGAAGCAGTTGATGCAGGGTTGATGTTCTTGACCATATGTTTTCATTTATTTTTTTCTCTACCTTATACTGTTTAATCCATCATATTATATGCTTGCAGCCAACTTCCAGAATTTCTTGGCGGTTCATGTACATGTTATTATGATGGGGGATGTCTTAGATCTAATAAAGGCCCCTGGAAGGATCCAGTTATCATAAAGGTAGGATCTCACTGAACTGATCTAGTGAAACATTAAATTAATATATCATAGCATGTTTGTCAGCCAAGGAAGAAAAATAGTTTTTGACATTGTTTCACCTGTAGCTTGTGCAAGGTGTTGATGCAGCCTACCTGATGGCAAGAAAACATGCTTGTGATGGAGAAAAAATTGTAACCCCTTGTACAAGGCTGCATTGCTTGAAGGCAAGATTACGAGTTTCCGAGCATCGCAACAACTGTTAAAAAGCTTTCTGTTATAAGTTTGGTGTTTCTAATTACAGGGAATATATAGTGATACTTCTGCAGCTGAATCTGTTTCTGATGTTGATATTGGCTCTCCTGTGATATCAGGGTCTTTTGAGTATGCTTCAGCTCATAAAGTGAGTTTGAATTAACAAACACTTCACCTTTTTGTTTACTCTGTTTTCTTAGTGAACTGCGTGTTGCTGAGTATGCACATCTATTTAGAGTTCAAGAGTTTGAGATGCCTTAAAATTGATAAAAGCAAAATATATCAACCAAGTTTTGTTAAGGGAAAGATTTAGGGAGGGGAGAGCTGCCCCAAGCCCCTTGGTTTGACTCTGATAGATCCAATTCCTGGTAATTGGATTTTTATTATTTTTTTTTTTCAACTTCTTGTTCTAAAACAGTTCCTTGTCAACAATAATTAAAGGAAAATCTACTCACTCAGGAGTTAGGACAAAACTTAGATTTGTTCCTGCCAACTCCTACATCCAAGAGGTAAAGCGAATGATTATTAGGGAATCAAATGAAGAAAATATGTTCACTAGAAAAAATCATTAGGACCTTGATTATTTTGGAATCAAAATTTAGATTGTACAGAAACTCAATCAACATCCCTCTGATCAATAAAATTATAAAGTAAAATTACAAACCAACCAGATGCAAACGGAAGGGCTAGCTTATGGTCCTAAGGCAAAGACTGGATCGTAGTACAGATGATTTTGGTCCTAGCTTACAGTCCTAATTACAAAGAGTAAGTTGGCCAAATTAGTTTGTCAAAGACTCATGACAAACTAATTTAACCAACCTTCTATTCTCGAGAAAGAACAAGTTGTTTTATTCTTAAATTAATTCAGATATAAAGAGTGAAGAAAATCTTAAGGATAAGGCCTCTCCCTAAAATGAAACAACAAATTATAACAAAAAGCAGTCACTCTGATTGGACATGAGATAAGATATTAAAGCTTTGAGTTAATGGGCTATCTCAACTTAGAAGTTCTAGATTTACTTGTACCTCTATACAAATTAAGAAATATTTTTTTAATTTATAGGAAAAGGGTGTGAAATATTTTGATTATGAGGTATTTAATGACGTTTGTGCTTTTGAAGAATACTGTAAATGGCATATCAAACTATGAAGTTCTCTGCGAAGTAATACTGGTTCGCTTGCAGATTTGACACATAAATGTAGGTCTATTTTGATTTGTTGTGCACTCTTATCAAATTATGCTAATTTTTTATGGATATAATTAGGGTTAGATAATTTTTTTTTAGAACAATGACTACATAGATATTCACATAGGACCTGAACACCCCATGCATTTTGGGGTGAGATTAAAACATGTTGCCTACAAATATTTCTTATAGCCTATTATTTTGTAATTCATTTTTCCATTATTGGATTTGGCAGGTTGGGGAAGTTAATCATGCCGAATATCAGAATTGCAATGAACTTTTTTTCAAGGTTGATAAAGATATACACGTTGCTCAAGCTGGATGCAAGCTTTCTGTGAAGACATCAAAAGCAATAAAAGACCGTGCAAATGCACCCACAAGCGCACTGCCAAATTCATTTGGTACTGACCATTGTAATTTGACTAGACAGTAGTGGTACGAGTCACACCTAGTCAAGGACATGCAATGCATACTACTTCTGATCATTTTCTATACTACAAAGATTCCCATGACTTTAAGTTGATGTTCAACCTTTTAACCATAGAAATAAACAAAAGATGCTAATTAACCCTTCTATTCAGAATTTCCTATTTCTCTTTGATTGTACTATAAATTTCAAGTTATTTCATTTGTTAAATTCAGGGAATGCTGCTGTTGATAGACACAACATCAAGGATCATTTAGATGAGGGAAAACTACACTGTTTTGCAAGAATGTTGGTTTCATTTCTTGTAAAAGTTCTATCCTTTTTGTGTACATTAAGGTCTAGGCTTGATACAAGCTCAGAGAATATTCATTCATTAGAAGCATTGGACTTGGCACACAATAAAAACTCTACTGCAGAAACCATCAAGAAAGATTATGTCACTGCTTGCATGAACCGTCTTCAAAAGGTTGAGTTGATGCTGAATGAACTTAGCAGTAAGCCAGCAGAGATTCCTCCAGAAAAAGAGCGGATGATAATGGATTTGATAGACAGGATAAAGTCTGTAGAGTTTGATGTTCCCAAAACAAATAAAGTAAGATTATTCTGGAATCTTCTCTGAAAAAAGACAAACTATTAGCACTATATACTGCATGTTGACAAATCATTGTACATTATGATTTTCTCTTTGCAACGAGTTGTGAAGTTTATTGGGGTAATACCAATGCACTTGGCTCCAGCGCATTTCGTGTCTATGTTTATTCTTCATTCTATTTTATAAATGAGTAATGAAGTTTTTCTTTGTACTTCTATTTTTCCTGCATTGGCTACTGTATTTCAGTCACATTTTCTTCATTCAGGTACTGCAAGCAACATTGATGAAGCAAATGGAGCTTGAAGCAACTTTAGAAGCTTTGAAAGACTCTATCAACCGCGTAAGTAGAAACAAACTAAAATGTGTCTTGATGTCTGTTTTCCATCATGTCTAATCAGATAGATAGGAAAAACTTGTCAGATATTATAGACATACCTTCATCTTGTGATAAGTGAGTATTATGAATGTGTACAGTTAACAAGTGTAAATCAATAATGGAAGAAGAGTTGGTTAGACTCTAGGAACTTTTACTTAAATTTACTGTAATCACTCCTAAGAAGTATTTGGCCTCCATCATATATTTTGGAATGAGGACATAACAGCATGTCTTTCAATCTTCTATCCATTTTACTTCTAATTACTTGGTTATATTTCTACCTAGTCATTTTTATAATAGAGGAATATCCTTAAATGCAACTATAAATTTCTGATTTTCATATCTTGCTCAGCTGAGGTATATCTATAAGTTACAATTCACTTTTTTTTCCTTTGGTACAAAGACCATACTACTATATTTACTTCAACAACATACTTGAGATATTGCATGCTTTGGGTGCTAACAACAATTATGATGTAGTATTCTGCAAGCTTGGAGTTGCGTTCTTCTCCATCTGACCGAAGTTGGTCATGATATAAGCTTACCTTTTTTTTTTTTTTTTTTTTTTTTGCAGACGAGAATATTTTGTTGATTGACGGAGGACAGATTAGCTGTAGACGGATGAGATTGCTGCAAAGAATACTTCCATACTTCATCCTCTTCTCTTTTGGCCATCATGGAAAAAATGGAAACAAAGTGTCAGAAAAATAGATTTCAGAAAGAACTGCAGGCATTTGTGCAAAAGTGACCGCATTGTGATTTTTTTTTATAGTAGCATTTCCAGTATTACTTTTCAAGTGCTATAAGAATACGAGAGAAAGGTTTGGTTAAAGTGCCGCAATGGTTTATGATTTGCCAAACTATCAGTGCTTGTAATTTGTGTTATGTATCGCTTACATTTTGATAGCTATAAACTCCCTATGTATACTTGGTTGTGTAAAGGGGAAGATATTTGAAAGGGAAGTGCTTGAACTATGATTGAGCTTGACAGAAATCATCTCATCTTACAATAGTTTACGGTAGGGCAAAAGCTTAGTAACCTATTTGTTCTGTATCTTGATCTTTTTTGGTTCTCTTTTCCTGCATTCATGATTCATGCGTGTTTAAAGATAACAACAAAACAATTCCCACATTTTTAAGAGTTTTTTTTATTTCTTTTCCTCGAATCATATTTATTGAAAATACTTGTGCATTTATCATAGTCAATACCTACAACGTTTCGACAAGAAAAACTCTTGAAGAGTCGGGAAACATGGATTAGGGCAGTCGTTTCTTAAATGATTCATCAAAAGGACCTTTTCAACTGAATTTTGTCCACGCAACTTCTAAAAAAAGTGTATTAAATGCGCATTGGGTTCGGTTCGATAGTCTCAAATTTATTCGGTTCAGTTTAAACCAATTGATTCGGTCGGTTCGGTTCCGTCGCCTCTATGTGACAGGGGAGTAGACGACCAATAAGTAGCCGCCATTATTTACTCACGGTTTGGCCCACTGCGTGCCGCGTAGTAGGCCCCACTGGAACAACGAATAGAAGGGAGAGAGAATATGGTTTCGCCTTTCACGGATTGCAGAAGAGAGAAATGAAGGGGCGGCGAGTCTACTCGCTCCTCGGCATCCTCCTCCTCCTCGCCGTGGGCTACCTCAACTGGTCGTCCGGCGGAGGCGGCGGGATTCGGGTCCCGATCCCGTGGCTGCAGCCTCGAATGGGGTTCATCGGCCGGAATGGGACACAGTTCGTTGACCTCGACGACGGGTTGCCGATCTACGTCAACGGTTGGAACTCCTACTGGCTTATGGTATCCGAATCCGGAAATTGGATGGTAGAGATGCTAAGGCGCGGGCGCGCCATGGGGATGTCGGTGTGTCGGACGTGGGCGTTCAGTGACGGAGGCCCTAATGCGCTTCAGATCTCCCCCGGACGCTTCGACGAAAGGAAGTTCCAGGTTGGTGATTTTGTGATTCTCCTGTAAAGTACAGATATTTCGACTGGAATGCGGCCTTTGGATGGAAAAGGTTTCATTCGGTTTTGTTCATTCAGTTAATAAAAACCATAACCATAATTAGGCTGTAAAAAGGACTAAAACTACAAATTTCTTCTATAATAAAATCACTATATTGGTGGGATTTTTACGATTTTCAAACAGTTACTGACTGTTAGAATTGTCCCTATGTAATCTGGTTAAGCATGTTTTTCTCACAGTGAGAGAAATGCGCGATCAGTTTTGGGGTTTCTAACTATTATATTATCTACTGGAATGGGATTTTTATTAGCAACGTCAAATTTCATAGCATAAAAACTACTAGAAATAACATTTTAGCTATACTAGCTTGTTTTGTCTAAAAGGAGTTGATATTTGTGAGTTACTACTTACTACCACTTTCATATCAGGCATTGGATCTTGTCATATACGAAGCAAGGAAAAATCACATCAGGTTAATTCTTAGCCTTGTCAATAATCTCAAAGCATTTGGCGGGAAAGCTCAGTATGTCAGGTGGGCACAAGCTGCTGGGGTTAATGTGTCAACTTCCTTAGATCCATTCTTCTCGGATTCAACCATCAAGGGATACTACAAAGACTTTCTCAAGGTATGCTGGTAATTTCTAGTGTAAATGTTTTTGAAGTTCATTCGATAAAGATGCTACAGGTCTTTGTTATGCAATGTTAAGCACAAGTTCCTTGGTTACCCAATTCGGATTTTATAATTAAGAGCTTAAGAACAAACTTAAAGGTGAACAATAAATTTAGATAGTTAGCTATTATAATTTAAGTTTAAGCATTTTATGGCAGCGGTTGAGCTTAGTCTAGTTCTCTTTATTGGGGTGTGATAAAAGAGGGTTTGTATGCTTAGACAAGTGAACTACTATTATAACGGGCTAAGTATTTTGGACCAATGGTTGGACTACAAAAAGGTTAATGTACAAGTTCTAGTAAAAAATGTTCATGTGAAAATTATCTCATTTGGGAAGCAGGTTGTGGTATATCCTCCTTTGAAATTGGATGGCATTATTATTATTTGTGCAAAATAAATAACTATGTTGACCTAGTTCCTATGTAGCACGAATACTCTGATTTTTTTTTTGAAGTATCGAACATGGATACGACACAGATACGGATACGATACGCAAATACACGTATCAGATACGACCAAAAACGTGTCGTGGACTTTTTTGAGGTTTGACTAGGCGGATACATTTTGGACACAGCAAGGACACGACAAGGATATGGTTAGGATACGTTTTTCCAGATACATTTGGCCAAAATTGCAAATATTTAAAATTTTTAGGGGTTAATTGAAAAAACTTGGAAATTTTCTAGGACTAATTGGAAAATAATTAATAAAAATGAATTGGGTTGTGGGCTTTTAAACCCTAAACCCTAATCTTTTTCTGCTCACCTCTCATCTTATTTGCCTCTCATCGCCTCTTTGACATCGTCAGCCAACTGCCGTACTCGCCATGTAAATCATAAATTATTATTTCTGATTTTTGCTTCACTCCTCTAAAGTGCTTAAACCCTAATCATTTTGTCAAAAAGATTTGGTTTAGAAATTTGAATATAAGCCCTAATCTTTCAGTCTCCTTTTTCTTCTTTTTTGCTTTCAATTGTTTTGATGAATAATATCTAAAAGTCCCGGTTTTGATCATCTTTCATGATCTTTCAATACTATATATATATATATTTTAATGATTGTTGTATCCTAGCCATATCTTATTCGACACGATACCCGTACCCATATCCATGCAACATAGCCTAGTTCATATGTTATTCATTTGTTTATATTGTACTTCTACAGGCAATCATTTCCAGAAAGAACTCCTACAGTGGAGTCAGATACTCTGATGAACCTGCCATATTTGCTTGGGAACTAATAAATGAACCTCGATGTGATTCCAACTCATCCAGCTCACTTCTTCAGGTTTTGAATTATTTTTCTCACACATTATTACCTTTTCACTCAGTTGAGCATGATGAATTTTCATAGGATAACAGCCATTGAAGTAAATGCATATGTCTATGCTCTGACTTATAGATGCCTAGTCTCGAAATTCTTAGCTCATCAAGCTGTTCTTACAGGAATGGATTGCTGAGATGGCATCATATGTAAAGAGTTTAGATGAGAAACATCTTGTCACAGTGGGGCTTGAAGGGTTTTATGGACCTGGAAGAACAGAACGGTTGGGGATAAACCCAGGGGCATGGGCAGCTTCACTTGGTTCCGACTTTATAAAGAACTCAGCAATTGAGAATATAGATTTTGCTTCTGTGCACGCATATCCTGATAGCTGGTTTCTAACCTTCTTCACTCAGCTAAAATATTAAATGTTTCATGCTTGCTATATTATACATGGGGCTAACTTTGATCATGCCCACTAAAGTTTAACGTGACTCTTCGTATGTTTAGGCCTTTGTTTTAAGTGTTCAATCTCAATGCAACACTTTCCATTTAAATCATGCATGATTAATTTGTTAGAAACAATTTACTCTAGATCTGATGGTGGAAAATTTATGAATTTTTTTATTCTATGTCTATTTTGTTTTCTAAAAATTTCCATTTAAAAGAGATCAGCTGTGATACTTGAAAATCACATTTTCAAATTGACAATCCAATAGATTTCAGAAGAGTAAACTGAAACCTCCCCTTTAATAACTTTCTTGTTTCATGTCTTCTTGTAGGATACCAAAGGCAACGCTGGAAGAAAAAGTAAAGTATCTCTCAAGTTGGGTTGATTCTCATATCAATGATAGTGAGCATTTGCTGAAGAAACCAGTCTTGTTCTCAGAGGTTGGCTCACAATTGCATGTTAAGAAAAATGGGTCATACGACAGAGACATATTACTAAAAATAGTTTATGATAAAGTGTATGAGTCAGCCAGTAAGGGGCAAGCTGGAGCTGGTGCTCTCATTTGGCAATTGGTTGTTGAAGGAATGCAAAGATATCATGACGAATTTTCTCTAGTAGCAAGGGAGCACGCCTCCACATATAATCTGATATTGCAACAATCTTGTAGATTACAGAACTCGCTTAAGAAAAACAAAAATGCTAGTCGAGAAATCAACCATATCTGCATGGATTTGCCACCCTAAGAACTTGGAACGTTGTTTGTTTCCTAAATCATTGCAATTCCAAGGATGATCAAAGGCATTAAATTGACAGAAGATTTTTTGCAACATGGAGAAGCTACCGTGGAAATTTGCTTATCATACTGAAAATGATCATTGCTTGCTTATTCCAAATGAAATTGACCTTCAAATTCATGTTTTGTGAATCTGAGCTGCTACCAAAGTCATTAGAAAAGAAGGATGCAAGATGAAGAGAAGGATGTTTCTGTATGGTATATACGCAATTCTACAATTATTTTTTTTTCACACGAAAACATATACATTGTACCTCAAATTGAAAATTCAGTAGTAAGTGACTGCTAGTGAACTTTTTCATTGAAAGATGAATTGAAAATTTTGAAGAATAATGTTACTGCTCCATCAGTGTGAACTAACGAGTCAAATATTTTCTCATACATAACAGTTTGTTGCATTATATTGTTGTTTTATGTTTGCCATGTTGTAGGTATCTATTGTGCTATGCAAAAATATGATAGATAGAGAGCATGTGGAAGGAGAGTGGAAATTTCAGATGGTATGACGAACCTTTTTGTGGCTTTGAGCCAGCACTTATCCAAGTTTGTAGTTTCCCAATCTTATATATGCTTGCTTATTATTAACTTAGCAACTAGAGAATAAAACCCATTACTTAACTAATAGCAGAAGTTTAGGGACCAGAGAAATTTAATCTAACCACTGAAATATAAGTTGTTGACAAGTATAAGGAAATGAATACAGTGAAACCAGATGAGATTGGTATTGCTTTGAACACAGTTTAATTGATACAGAGATAATAATTCACCAATATACATTTAGCTTGAGAATTCAAGGAGTTCATAAGTATTCTGGTCCTAATTGATCCAAGCAAAGAACCAGAGTGGTCCTTATATTCGAGAAGGTATCATAGGAGTACTGTTCTGAAGGTAAGTAGCTGCTGCGCCAACTCCACTTCCTAGCTTGACTGGGTATCCTACATCTTTGAGCACCATTTCCACGCCACTCAGGCAACCCAGCAATTGAAGCTGCAAGACTCAAAAATGATAGTTAGGTCTGCTAATTTCTATTTCGACTATGGAGCCGGTTATCCCAAAAGCATAAATTGAAACTACTTTGATCAGAAAAAACATAGGGAATCAATAATCAATACCTCATTAAGGTTGCCCAAGTGCCCTATCCTAAACACTTTGCCTGCCACTTTGTTGAGTCCCAATCCTAAGCTTAAGTTGTATCTCTCCCAAGCTCTCTTCACTATATCAGCACTGTTAATGTAAGAGGGAACTAACACAGCAGTGACAGTATTACTGAACCATTCTTCCTTCTGTGTGCAGTTCTTCAAGCCCCAAGCCTCAACAGCAAGTCTGTGTCAATTTTTTTGATACAAACATCAGGATTTAGCTTATGTTCATTGCAACGAAAGGAAGACGAACAATACATGTCGACAGTTATTGTCTGTTTACCTTGTTGCTTTTCCGAGACGGGTGTGCCTGGATATCACATTGTCAAGACCCTCCTCAAATATGAGGTCGAGGGCAGCTCTAAGTCCATATAGCAGTTGGATGGAAGGCGTGTAGGGCCAGTAAGTTCCCAATTTGTAGAACTTTAAGTAGTCATTCCAGTCGAAGAACACTCTCAGAGACTTAGCAGTCTTGGCGGCTTCAAGAGCTTTAGGACTGGCGCATATAAATCCCATACCAGTAGGCATTGAAAGAGCCTTCTGAGATCCTGTCAAAGCGACATCGACTCCCCATTCGTCCATGCGGAAGTCAAGAGCACAGATTGATGAGACTCCGTCGACAAGGAGCAATGCAGGATGTTTGTACTCATCTGCAGATCCAGATTCATTGAGGGAAATGTGTCTATTAGAAACAAAATCTATACAAGAATTGGAACCCTGACAATTAAGATTTAAAATCTTGTGTGTCAAGACAACATCTGATAATATGCTATTAAGAGAATTATTTTTTGATGACTAGATTGTTTGACATACCAAGCAATTTCCTTACAGTTGCCAAATTGTTGGTAACTCCGGTTGCCGTCTCATTGTGAACAATGCAGACAGCCTTGATCGAATGAGACCAGTCAGCTTGTAGCTTAGAAGCCAATGCATCAAGATTGGCACCTTGTCCCCAATCACTTTCGATTACATCGACATTGAAATTAAGGCGTTTCTGTTGATCAATCCAGAGAAGACTAAATTGTCCAATGAGGAAAGTCACAATCTTATCTCCAGGTGATAGAGTATTAGTAAGTGCACTTTCCCAAGCCCCAGTACCTGATCCAAAGACCTCATTAAAAGAAACGAATTGCAAGTCTGAACAATCAATCAAGGCTCAACTTATAATCTAGATTTGTTTTAAGATTATTCGACATAGTTTGGAGTGGTTGTTAAAGTTCAGAATCATCCCACAAGGAAATTTTGTCATTGGCAAAATGAAATGGAGGAAAAAAAACAAACAAATTATACCTGTTGTTGGGATAATGAATGGTGTTCCAGTAGTAGTCTTGAAGATCTTCTTAACATCCTCAAGAAGAGTCTTTGTCAACGCAGGCACTGCAGGTGAGCGATAGTCCTCATTGTTCCTATTCATTGCCCGTATCACTGGCTCAGGAATATTAACTGGCCCTGGAACAAACAGGTGGTTCCTCCCAGCTCCATAGACGAAGTCCATTTTTTTTCCTGGTGAATCTTTTTGCCACAGAAGGATTACTCTGCTCAGATGGCTGCTATAAGCTCACCTGAAAGTCCACGAGAAGGATGATAAGTTTCTCATTTCTTAGCTCTGCAGTCCAGTGCATGCAATCTTGGTCGTGCAACAAAAGAACAAACAACAATTTTTTTACTTCAATAATTGGTGACAGTCCTTTTTTTTTAAGAAAAAATTATCTTTTTGCTTTAGAGGATAACAAAGCTCTCAGATATAACGTATGAAGCTACCGTCTGTGAGCTTATCTCCTTCAGGTGAAAGTATATAGCAACAATTATCTAACGGATAATTGTGTAATAGATGTTAGATTATGTTATCCAATAAGAAAACTTGATAGGAATTTAACCTTGTATAACAAAATAAAGGATGGAAATAAACACTTAAACATGACAGTATAAATTTCCTACATACTGCACAGGCTGATTCTGAAATATAAGTTCCAAGTATCACAAGTATTTTGGCTTTCACATGTACCAAATTGCAATTAAGTTGGTGCCAGAGTTTGTGGTGAGAGAAAACATGTTAATTTACTTTTACGATCTTAAACTTCATTATATTCCATAGTTTCTTTCTTAGAAACTTGGATTTTCATATTCCTGGTGAAAAAATCCCTCAGAATTGATTGAATGATTTGTGGCCTCAGACAGGCGATTTCTCCCACTACCAACTCTTTTAAATAAACGTTGAGGAAGAAAAAGGACTGAATCAAGAAAACCTTTAACAATCAGTGCTACGTACCTTTGAGTTTCTTCTTCTTCTTCTTCTTCTTCTTCTTCCTCCAGGTGTGGGTGGAGGGGAGAAAGAAACTTGAGGCGAGAGCAAAAACAGTGGCTAAATTTTTATAGAAACGGAATGGCGCCTACGCACAGCGCTGTCATCTGGGCCCTGCGCGGTGGATAAGAGGTTCCTGAGCTCTACAAATTAAGTGCGTTTTCGGGAAGAGAAGATAAAGTGGAGGGCTTTAATTTGTAATTTGTATAAACTGTGGCGTTGCTCGTTTGAGGAACGCTGACCACAGCTTCATCATGACTATCTCCTTCCTAATTAACGTGACTTGGGAAAAAAATAAATAAAGCAAAGAAGAAAACAAATCCTGGAAATTAAATTAAATTAAATGAAGAGAGTTAAAGGAGTTCCTTTTAATTTGGTCGTCGGATTCTACGAGTATAAAAAGAGCGATCGTTAACACAGAAGATTAGTGTTTAACCAGATCGTACGGGCAAAAAACAAGCAGTGGATTCTCGTTCCCGTGTTGATGCCTTCCCTGCAATGGGACAAAAGCTCAAATTCCGTTCATCTCAAGTGAGATAACGATGGATCTTAATTTCACGACGTCCACACAATTAACTGGTGACTTTGAAAACGGGCCAAAATCGTTGGAGAAGATGGCTAATTGAGTCGTGGCAATTGTTGTTGTTGTTGATGAAGAAGAAGAAGAAGAAGAAGAAGAAGAAAAAAGTATTGATTTACAGGACCAGACCCATGATATAATCTCTCGACTGCAATACGTTAGTTTTTAGGAGATCAGAAGTACTAATTAATAATATAATATAAACAAATAACTAAAGGTGTCGTGGTGTAGTTGGTTATCACGTCAGTCTAACACACTGAAGGTCTCCGGTTCGAGTCCGGGCGACGCCAAATTTTTTTTACTTGCCTTTAATAATTATTATTTACGTTTATTATTTCGAAGTAAAGTTTCCTTATTATTATTATTATGAATTAGACACTGAAGATATCTGGTTCGAGTCCGGACGACGCCAAATTTTTATTACTTGACTTTAATAATTATTATTGACGTTTATTATTACGAAGTAAAGTTTCCTAGGGTTGTCCGATTGCCATGCACATGCGGGCAAGTAACCGATCAGGCCATTTACAGCACACAGTCGGCTCGAAATTTTAATTAATTAGCTAAAATTGATTATTTAATTTCTTCTAAACTCCATATAAATTCTCTTCGCTTCTTTTCATTACTCCTCAAGCTTGAAGGGAGAAAAAAAAGGGGAAAGAAAGCTAACCTCACAAATGGAGATGAAGAAGCTCCTCAGCGCTGGCCTCATCGTCATGGCCGCCTCCGGCACTGCTGCACTGGCCGTGGAGGCACCGGCTCCGGCCCCCACCAGCGAGTCGTTCACAGTAGTAGCACCGGTCGTCGGCATCGCCATAGCAACCTCCCTCGCATCCTTTTTCGCTTTCTTCTTGTACTAGATGGTGGTGTTGGAGAAGAATATGTGTGGTGCAATTGCCTCTTGTTGTTTGTTACCTTTCTTATTTAGTTGGGATGTCCTTAAACATCGATGCATTTGTTCTTCCAGGAGCTTTAATTGATGCGTACGTTCTTGCTAACTACTGATCATTTTCTTCCAGGAGCTAGGATGTTTCTCCAAAATAATGAATAATTTCATGGCACGCTGTGATTTGCAGATTTTTTTTTCGCCTTAATTTTTTATGTGCAAATTAAAGAAAACTTACAAATAAGTCTGCAAGAGAATCCAGTCGATTGACCATATGGCCTGGTTCATTTAATCAATTAAGCTTCTGAAAAGCAATCCATTTAAAAGCTATGCAAGCGTAAAAGGTGACTTAAAGTGACCAAGCATCTCAGCTTTGAACTGGCATCTAAAACCTTTAGACATAAGCAACAGAGATCATCATTTTTTTTTAAAAAAAAAAAATAACAATAATAATTGATACGGGGCGGACCCATAGATTGTTGAGGTATAGTTTGTATTGTGAATAGTATATCTATTTTGAAAAGTTGTATTCTTTTGTGATCAACCGTTTTTATTATAAACAATATTTAAAATATGAATATTTATATCCCTTTGTGATCAACGATTTCATTGTAAATGGTTGTATCCTTTTGTGAATCAACATGACTAATCAATTGTTATATCCTTTCATGATTAATTGAAAGAATTCTATAAATAAGTGCTCTTGGCCAAATTAAAGACAATAATCATTCTCTATTCTTATGCAAACAACTGAAGAACTTGCTATTTTGTTGTCTGAGAATCTATTGTATACTAAAAGAGATTGTCTATTATAATCCGGTCTAGCAAGATAGTGGAGGCAATAAACTCTTTAAGGAAAATGATTACACGTCTTAGATTTTCTTGGGTTCAGTATCTCGACTTCAAGTCTTGACCTCGGGTCTCTTCCAAAGCCTCTCTGAAGAACTTCTTTCTACAATCTTAAAGAGTTTATTTCTTTGTAACTATGGAGTCTACCCAAGAATCTGTTATCAAAGTTATGAATCAAGACTTTGTCAGACTAGATAGGTTTGATGGGACGGGAACAAACTTCAACCGGTGGAAAGACAAGTTGATATTCTTTCTCACCGCATTGAAGGTCTCTTACGTGTTCAAGCTTGATCTTCCTGCCATTCCACCACCCACTAATGATGATTCGGAAGAATTAAGGAAGCAACGGGCCAAGCGGGAGGAGGATGAAGTGTTGTGTAGGGATCACATCCTCAACACACTTTCGGACATGCTCTATGATCTGTTCATGGTGGCGAAGAATCCAAGAGAGATCTGAACAACTTTGGAGGGTAAATATGCCACTCAAAAACAAGGATCATATAAGTTTCTTATTAAAAAATATTTTTAGTTTAAGCTAGATGATAATTCTCCTCCAATGGATCAAATTCACAACCTGCAAGTGATAGTTTCAAAACTTAAAGACTATGGAGTAAAAATTTCAAAATCTATGCAAATAGGTGCTATAATTGCTAAGTTGTCATCTTTATGGAATGATTATCAAAAGAAATTACTTCATACTTATGAAATTTTGACCATATCTTGTATGTTGAAACATCTTAGAATTGAAGAAGGTGCTAAGATCTTGCATAAGAAAGAAAAGTAAAATGATCCTATAGTGAATTTGGTTGAGGAAAATAGATTTAATAAAAGACAGAAATTTGAAAATGTCTTTTTTAGTAACAAGAAAAAGAGTAGAGTTTGTTACCATTGTGACAAAAAGGGGCATTACAAGGCTAAGTGTAGGGCCAAAGAGAAATAAAAATAATAATAATGCTCCTAGTGCTAATGTTATTGAAAGTGCAAAAAATATTGTAGCAATGGTTACACTTGGTGTGTCAATCGAACTTCACATGGCAACACCTTCCTCATCAAAGGATTAGTGGTGTGACTCGGGTGCAATCATACATGTATACAGTGACAAAGATCAATTCAAGACATATGAAGTGTTTGAAGGGCATGAAGTGATTATGGCAAATGGTACAAGAGCCAAGGTGCTTGGCAAGGGTGATATTGTTGGAAATGGGGAGAGTGGGGATGTGGGAACATGCCCATGTTCCCCACACTCATAATGGAAAAGTCCATTATGCCCATGGTTTATTTCCCTATATAAAGGGGTGCGTCCAAGGATCATAGGGTGTGTGAAATTGCTAGTGTGCAACGCAGAGAGAGCAAGGAGAATATCTGAGGCGGTGGAATTTGGTTTGTGGACTTGCGGAGAGCTTTCCAATCCTGTGATCGTTCTTCCGACAGCGATTTTCGTCATTGCCGATTGCAAATCTGCGGGAGATCGTTGAAAGTTTTTACCGCTTTAAATAATTCCTCTTTCATGCATTTAGAATATAATCTATATTGGTATCAGAGCTGTGTTAGTTATAAATGCATGATAAATCCCAAAATCTTTATCTCTGTGTTCAGCCCCGGCCCAGAGGTCAGGCCATCCTGGGCGATTGCCCAGGGCCCTAAGTTTGAAAGGGGCCCACAATTCTAAATGTTTATATAATATATATATATATATTAATTGTTTTAAGAATTTTGTAAACCTTGCACTGTGCACCTGCTCTTCCGCCGCCGCACAAGCTCGTGCTCTTGGAGGGGCCCACAACTTGTAAATGTTTATATAATTTATATATATATATATATTAATTATTTTAAGAATTAGGTTTTGTAAACTTGCACTGTTTGTCCGTTGCACCTGCTCTTCCGCCGTCGCACAACGGCATAAGCAGACAAGCTCGAGCAAATTGCAATCTCCGCCAGCGCTATTTCCTTTTTCATATTCTCTACTTCTCAGATTTTTTTTACAATTACATCACTTTTCTTTTAGCCTTCTCTTTTCATTTTTATTTGTTCTCCTTTTTATCGGCGACTCCACGACAATATCACAGTGAGACTGCGCCTTTGCCACTTCTCTACACAGCTGCACCAGCACCAACACGATTTTAAATGGATTAGCAATTTTATCTATTGAAAAAAAGATTTTAAAAAAAATTAAAATTAATAATATTATAGATGATTTTACATCTAGAAAAATTAGAAGAAATCATTATAAATAATTTTTACTTTATAAAAAAATTAAAGATCTATTTTGATCGTTTCGGCCCGGGCCTCCTGATTGTTAGGACCGGGGCTGTCTGTGTTGAAACAAAATTATGACTTGGTTCTGTTCGTTCTGTAATTGTTGTGCGAAATCACGACTGAGTCGTGATCAGCGATTATTATCGCTGCTATGAACGGAGTTTGTCTCCGTCTAGTTTTGCCATAGCCGAGTAAGAGATCGTGATTGTGTCGCGATCTGTCACAATCCCCAATGGCCGACGCCGTAAAACCTCGAGGGAACACTTATGGAGTGCTCATGGCCACTTCTCATTGCAATCCATGTTTGTTGCGGGAAAGGCGGCATGCACAGCATACACGGCGTGCACAACGTGCACAGTGAGATTAATTGTCTTCTATACAAATACTTTTTTTTAAAAATATGCTAGTTACCCAGATTTGTGTTACTACTCTATCTAAAGTTGGTGTTATGGATTAGGACATTTTCAACTTTTCACTTTAAACTTGATTCTTAAAATAGTTATTGAAATTTCAAAGTTTTCAATTAGGGAATCTGATCTTACTTTTACACATTTTCTCTTTTTCTTCCAAAATATTGTAATTTTCTTTCACAAAAATATTAGGTGCAGATGAAATCTTTTAAGGGATAATATCTATTTTGTATAAGGTGTTATTTAGGACCCAAAATCTAGGATAAATATTTTTTCTTAAATCAAATTCACCTATACAAAGTGCCAACCATCCAAAGCCCATAAGCAAAACAAAAAATAAAAAGGGAAAAACGGTTGACAAAAATATTTAATTTATTTGCTTTTGCACAATCATCTTGTACCTTTAACAAGGAAATGTCATGTTTAGTACTTGATTTTTTACTAAAGTATCAAATTTCCTTTCATTTTATCCTCAAAATACATACCATCAAATCAACTAATGATCAACATCATATGATTGTCACCTGACATTCAAACCAAGTATTGCCCTGCTCATACATGGCAACCACATGAAGACTAGATGGGTTGGTTGTTAGTTGACTAAATGTAATTTAAGATAAGAGATAAATTTAAAGGAATTTGAATCCAGATCCAAATTGATATTTTGACAACATAAGAACTATTTTGAAAAAGAAACATAGAGGTTGATGATCATTTCATTTGAATAAATAAACAATTATTTCTCCACAGAATATATAATTACAGGAGGTAGATATATAAACCTGGGTGTAAGTGAGTAAAAGTGTCCCATATGCTTGGCCCCTTTCCCCCTTCCCTCTCTGCACCTTCGTACTATGTTCATCAAATTAAACTTAAATCAATAACAAAGCACAATTACAATCATTAATTCAACAAAATTTAACAGATCGCATACATAACATGGATAAGAATATGGAAGATTTTTTATCACTGCCCCCAAATTTTTCAAAGTTTTAAAATTTTAGAGGAAACTTAAAAAAAAAGTA
This sequence comes from Zingiber officinale, assembly GCF_018446385.1. Lineage (NCBI taxonomy): Eukaryota > Viridiplantae > Streptophyta > Magnoliopsida > Zingiberales > Zingiberaceae > Zingiber > Zingiber officinale. Next base: position 11,200,572 of record NC_056000.1, on the reverse strand, counting down.
TTGAAACTAAAAGTATTTATAAATTGAGGTGGAATTGATTTTGTTGATAGTGGGGTTTATTACCGGTTTCACTTCGGAGTCTTCTTCCTTTAGAGAAAGAAGACTTTCCCTCTCAATTGAAACGCATTATCTTCTAAAACTCACATGGAAATTTGAAGGAAGAACGAATAGCAGATGAAGTACGAAGGACGAAACTAACTATTCACAAGTAGTTTATGAAATAGCAATAAAATATGTAGAGATTACTACACAGAAGTCCGAGATGGAGCCCAAAGCGAGATTTCTTGCTTCGCCCTTACTCGGAAGTGCATGGCATCCTCGCGCAGCCATTTAAAACAATGAAAGGCTACCAAAATGGAACTCACCAGCGACCGCTGTGACAACGAATGTGCACTCACTTAGATCGCCAGAAGCGGCAACCAGAAGGCACGATCCCACCACCCGGCGGCCATTGTACTCGGCGCCCGAGTGCGTTGTGGCAAAAGCGAGCAGTAGAAAGCCGAAAAAAAAAATTGAGAAAAACTAATGAAATTTCCCAAAACTTCTTTTTTTCTTCCCAAAGTTTAAAGACCAAAAAAAAAAGTATCGTTCCTAGAATTTCTGAATATTTAGTTTCCGGAATCGAAATGGAATTCGATTTCTTTGGAGAAAAAAAATATCTGGAAATAGGAATGGAGAAATATTGAGTTGCAAACAGTAAATTTCTCGATAATCATCAGATTTAAGTGATTAGGTATTTGAACAAACAGCATTTTGCAAACTGAGATCTGCGGCTAAATTAGTTTAAAACAACAAAAATGTAAGCACTGAAATGTAGCAAGTTTTGTAAGAGATTAATCCTAAAGCTGGCTTATTGTTTACTTGATAAGCAGAAGAGGCTGCGCCAAAGATGAAGCCGTCCGGGAAGGAGCTCCGGTCGATCGGCGCCGCCCTCGATTCAAGTAGCAGAGCTATTACCACAAGAAGAAGAACAATGAGAGACAGGGAATCATGGAATCCCATTTGACCACGAGGAACGAGTTGCTCGTGCAGTCGTGCAAATTGTTCGACATGATCTGGCGTTTACTCGTTGAAGTTTTAATTACAAAGAAAAAAATGTTTATTTGGATAGTTTCAATTGTATTCTCGAGTGTTGATTTTACTTCAATTATAACTTAGGGTGAATTACATTTTACCCCCATTTTATCCCATGAGGTTTGACTAAAGTATGAAACGATCCTCGTGGTTTCAAAAGTAACAAAAAAGTCCCTTGACCGGTAACATTGTAATATTATAACCCTTTGACGCTGGAAATACACACTAAAATGATGATGTCATCATAAATTCTTTTTTTTTTGGACAATAATACCCTTATTATGCTGTGAATTTAAATCCGGGATAATACTACCCTTTAATAAAAGAAAAGTAATTGCAAAACAACCTGATGATTTAAACAACAACCCACACATGAGGGAGGTTATGCTCGGTTACGCCGAGTTTCGACCCCAAGACCTCATGTGTCAACACCCCATGTCTTAATCATCGCACCGTCCCGAGGGGATGATGATTAAAATAATCATGATTCTATTGATGACAGTTGGTTTAACAAATATTACATCCATGAAACTAAGGGGGCGTTTGGTTCTTTCCTAGGAATAGGAATCGGAATGAGAATCATTGTATTGTGGAATGAAAATGGGTATGAGCATGGATATCACTCTTAAAAGCAATGTTTGGTTAGTTGTATATCTTCTATCGGAATAAATCAAAGTTTCCTTTTTTACCCTTAAAGGAAAATAAGAGAAAAAATTAGATGTGAGAGAAAGATGAATGTGAGAGAAAAATATGATGAGAGAGAATGATGAGAGAGAAAGTATTATGAGAGAGAAAGTGTGATAAGAAAGAATGAAGAGAGAGGAAGTGTGATTAGAGAAAATGAAAAAAGAGAGTGTGATTGGAGAGAGCATGATGAAAGAAAATATGATGTGAGAGAATGTATGATAGGAGAGGATGAAAAGAGAGAAAATATAGTGAGAAAAAATGAGGAGAGAGAGAGTCATGAGACAGATTGAGGAGAGAGAAAGTATGGTGAGAGAAAAAGAGAACAGTGAATATGATGGGAGAGATTGAGAAGAGAGAAAGTATGATGAGAGAGAAAGTGTGTTGAGGAAAAAAGGAGTAAGTGTGATAAGAGAGATTGAGGAGAGAGAAAGTATGATGAGAGAGAAAGTGTGTTGAGGAAAAAAGGAGGAAATGTGATAAGAGAGATTGAGGAGAGAGAAAGTATGATGAGAAAGAAAATATGATGAGAAAAAAGAGAAAAGAGAGTGTGATGGGAGAGATTGAGGAGAGAGAAAGTGTGATGAGGAAAAAAAAGGAAGAGAGTGCGATGGAAGAGATTGAGGAGAGAGAAAGTATGATGAGAGAGAAAGTGTAATGAGAAAAAAAGATGAAAGAGAGTGTGATAGGAGAGATTAAGGAGAGAGAAAGTGTGTGATAAAATGATAAGAGAGAAACTATGAGAGAGAAAATATAATGAGAGAGAATAAGGAGAGATAAGTGATATGAAAGAAAAAATAAATAAATATATTTTGATATTTGATATTAATGGAGAAAATTTTAGTTTTAAGTCAAGGGTATTTTTGGAATAAGGGAATATTTTGATTGATGAAAATAGGGTAATGGCTCATTGAAGGGGAGGTACATGGGAATGAGTTATTACCCAATTTCAAGGATTCATTCCCTTATTTGTATTCCTATTCCTATAATCCAAACATTAACAATGGAAATCAATGATTCTCATTCCCATTCCCCACTTCTATTACCCTAAACCAAACGCCCCCTAAAAAAATTTATGTCGAAGGAGACATATATACTGTCTTTTTGTACAGCTGAAAATTTAAGTACTCATTTTGGTGGAATGAAAGCATCTATGGGTTTTTAATGTCTTTGTGTGGGCTGTTGTTTAAATCATCAGGTTGTTTTACAATTACCTTTCTTTTGTTAAAGGGTAGTATTGTCCCGGATTTAAATTCACGGCGTAATAAGGTTATTATTGTCCAAAAAAAAAGAATTTATGATGACATCAGTATTTTAGTGTGTATTTCCAGCGTCAAAGGGTTATAATGTTACAATGTTACCGGTCAAGGGGCTTTTTTGTTACTTTTGAAACCACGAGGGTCGTTTCGTACTTTAGTCAAACCTCAGGGGGTAAAATGTAATTCACCCTATAACTTATTTACAACTCATGTTAATAATTATTTATCTATATTTGAAAATAAATAAATACTTCTTAAATAAAAATTAATAGTGGAACGTTAAGAAGGAATGCAATTATTCATCATCTTTAACTTCATTTCAAAATAATTACGAATGTCGAAATTAAATGTATTAAAAATTTGTATATAAATATGAAGAATGAACGAAAAGGAGAAAAAAAAAAGGAAAGAAGATTATAATCAACTTCTCTAAACTAAAATATGTGAAATTGTGAATTGTCGTGGGATAATAAAAAAATAAACAAAATATATAAAATGAAGATTGTTATAAAATTTTATTAATTAATTTGATTTTCAACCAGTTGTATTAATATTTTATTAATTAATTCGATTTTGAATCTATTGCATTAATTAATTAATATTTTATTAAAATGAAGATTGCATTATCTCAAAGCTCCAGCATCTTGTTGGATTTTTTTTTAATCTTTTGGTGCTTTGTCTTTTTAGTGCACATTTTTAAAATTAAATTTTAGATTGAGCAATTATTTAAATAAAATCTGATTTAGACGTTTCTTAATCACTCAACGTTAGTAATTGTTCGATATGCTATTTTAACTTTTAAGCTGTGAAAACGGCACGACTAAATCGGGCACGATCTGCCTTAAAATTTAAAATTATATAAAAAGTTGAAAATATTTAAATAAAAAACAGTTTTTTTATAAAAATAATAGCTTTAGTTTTTTTCCTATTTTAAATGAGGCCAACATGTGGACTGTACTGGAACTAGATCCTGGCAATTGATATTAATATTACAAGTCACAAACACAAATAAAGATAATAAAGGAGAATTTTCAACTAATAAATTTGTTAATGAGAATAATATAAAATAAATAATTACTAGTAGTAAATATGACATTTAATAAAAAATATTACTTTTTAATATAATTTATTTTATAACGTTAGTGCAAGGATAAGAACGCATGCCCATGTCAGTTTTAATTTTAATAGTCTCAATTCAAATTTAATTCAAAAGAATTGAATACGGATATCTGATTTATATAATCAAGCACAATGTTCCATGTACAGCGCTCTTTTGATATTAATAAAGTGGTCTAGATTCTTCTAATAATTATTTACTATGCTTAAATGTTTTTTAAAATTATTTTTAAATAAATAAAACCTATATTTGAAAGAGAATAAATACTGAAATTACAATATGATACCAAAATTGGTGAGATACAAAAATCTCACTACAAACAATTATACGTTGTAAGTTAAGGGGACGTTTGATTCTTTCCTAGGAATAGAAATCGGAATGAAAATCATTGTATTGTGGAATGGAAATGGATATGAGTATGGATATCACTCTTAAAAGCAATGTTTGGTTACTTGCATATTTTCTATCGGAATAAATCAAAATTTCCTTTTTTACCCTTAAAGGAAAATAAGATAAAAAATTAGATGTGAGAGAAAGATGAATGTGAAAGAAAAATATGATGAAAGAGAATGATGAGAGAGAATGAAGAGAGAGAAAGTGTGATGAGAGAAAATGAGAGTGTAATAGGAGAGAGCATGATGAAAGAAGATGAGAGAAAAAATATGATGAGAGAGAGAAAATGTAATGAGAAAAAAATAAGGAGAGAGTGTGTGATGAGAGAGAAGGAGAGAGAAAGTATGATGAGGAAAAAAAACAGTAAATGTGATGGGAGAGATTGAGGAGAGAGAAAGTATGATGAAAGATAAAATGTGTTGAGGAAAAAAAGGAGGGAGTGTGACAAGAGACATTGAGGACAAAGAAAGTGTAATGAGAGCGAAAAGTGTGATGAGAAAAAAAGAGAAAAGATAGTGTGATGGAAAAGATTGAGGAGAAATAAAGTATGATGAGAAAAAAAGAAGGCAGAGAGTGCGATGGAAGAGATTGAGGAGAGAGAAAGTATGACGAGAGAGAAAGCGTAATGAGAAAAAAAGAGGAAAGAGAGTGTGATAGGAGAGATTAAAGAAAGAGAAAGTGTGTGATAAAATGATGAGAGAGAAAATATGATGAGAGAGAACAAGGAGAGAGAAGTGATATGAAAGAAAAAATAAATAAATATATTTTGATATTTGATATTAAGGGAGAAAATTTTAATTTTAGGTCAAGGGTATTTGTGGAATAAGGGATTATTTTGATTGATGAAAATAGGATAATGACTCATTGAATGAGAGGTATATGGGAATGAGTTATTACCCAATTTCAAGGATTCATTTTCTTATTTGTATTCCTATTCCTATAATCCAAATATTAACAATGATAATCAATAATTCTCATTCCCCACTCTTATTTCCTTAAACTAAATGCCTCCTAAATTCATTTGTTAGTTGAGTAATGTCTTTCTAAGTGCTTCTTGCTATTGATTTCTTGGTGCCGCTTGGCTGGTCAGGCATTGTATATGTTTTTTGTTTTATATAATTTAAATATTTAATTCTTTAAACTGATTAATTTTAACGAAAGATTTTACTATTATTAACCTAAATTGAGAAGCACAAACAGCTCATAATTTCATAGTGTTCCAGGATAGTTTTCTACTAGAGGAAATTCATTTTAATTTCACAATGCACGGGAATCAACCTATTAAGACCTAATTAATTACAAAAGTACCGTAGCCTATAGACCCGAGCACTAGCTTTGCATTTTTAGAATTTAAGCATCATATTAAAATCTTCATCCAAAATCTAAAATTTAAAATAAAAAAACTACTTTATTAAATTTATATATTTAATTTTCATTACACAATACATCAATTTTCTTATAATTTATGATATATTTATTTATTTATTTATTTTTCCCTTTCCTTTCTATTTTATATTCTTAGACGGAGAGCGAATTTTTTTTTATTACTAAAAATAAGAAAGAGACATATTATTTAATGTTTAGGAAATCGAATGCATTCCTTAAATTTATAAAATTACTATTCATAAAATATATATTTAGGAAATGAGTAAGATGACTGATGTAGATATTTTTTTATATAAATATAAAATTAAAAATAAAAATTTAGGTTAGAATAATTAATATGAATACTCCTATAAGATAGATTCAAATGACAAGAGATATTTACTGTATAATATTTGTATTAGATATTTCAATTTTAGGTTACCAGTTGTGCTTTAGTTTAATTGATTTGTCCCCTCAAAAAAAAAAAAAATCTTAACTACTAGATAACTTCTGTAAAATTTAAGATAACTATTATATAACTAACTAAATTTGATAAATACAAATTTTCATCTTAAATTTCCTTAAAAATTGATACATAAATATATTTTTAAATGATCAAATTATCAGCAATTTTAACTAAAATTATTATATAATTATTTTCTCCTTGAATCTTAATTTCAATAAACATATACACAGCAAAAAAATATTAAATTCCATTTAAATAACTCAATTATATTTATATAAAAATTTATATCACGTACTATTTAACTTAAGAATCTAAATTTTTTAATAAATAATATTGATGAAACCTAAAATTAAATTATATTAATATTTTTTTCATACTAAAATTAATTTTAAAACTTATTAATAAATCTTTTTTATATATAAAAATTATGCATTGTCATTCTTTTGATTCCATATCTTATGATTAATAAGATCGTGAGTGAAACTTTAATATATATCTTGATCCGACAATAATTAAAAATATAATTTTCTTGACCTTTTGATTAAGATAAAATGTAATATGTATTTTGTTAATTTAATATCTGATATTTACGTATATTTATATATTATATAATATTGTATACCGTGATGACTAGTATATCTATTTCTTAAATGTATATATTCAATAATTTTAATCAAAATTACTAGATAAATTTAATAATTTGATGAATTTATAGAAAAATGTGATTGGAGTTTTTTTTCTAATTTACCATTAATTATAATAATTATTCTGAGAATTTGGATTTTAGAAAACGGAAGGTCATTCCTCGTGCAAGGGAAGAAGAACGATGAATATTTATTTATTCACTTGGATTTTAATTTCCCTTCATTTTCGCCGCCGCCTTCAGCTTACGCGTCTCCGAGAACACGGAGGAGGGTTCGGTCCTTCATCGTCGCGGCCGCCGGTCAACCTACTTGTTTAACAGCCAAGGGTTGGTGGCGCTGCCAGATCTTACCCATGTCGAAGAAGTAGCCGCTGTTCGGGGGAATAGATCTGACCAGGAAACAAGGAGCTCCATTGATACCAGGTTCTTCAACTCCCTTCCTTTCTTCGACTTCCCCTCTCTACAAAAATTGGAAGGAAACTAGCTATGAGATGACTACGATTACTTTCCTTGATTAATTTGCGTCGCTGCTGATTCCAATATTAGATTTGTTTTTCTTTTAAATCTGTAATAAAAAACCCCCCAGTCTACTGTTTCTGAAATCCATAAATTCTCTCTCCAAAAGCTACGGCCTAAAGATCTGCTGTTCTTCCACCTGCGGGTTTTGGGCCGACTAGCTTCAACTACTCCTTCCGTCCGTCTGCGTTCCTCTTCCTTTCTTACTCGTTGGATTTTTTTAAGAATGAGATATGCGAGATAGACATATCTCATTTAAGTTGAAGAATCCGACTTAAGGTTAGTGAATGTGGAAGTAGAACATAATCTGTCTCTTGTCTTAGCATTTACTAGTTCCTTTGATCAACATGGCCACAAGCCCACAACAAACAATTATCTGTTTATAAGTGGGCTCCGCAATACAAGTCAATTGGTCTTAGTTTCCATTGACATGCTCTTTAGATCATGCTGTGTTTGGTAGGAAAAAAATTTGCAGTGTTTTGGTTGATAACTCGATCTGCTATCTGATGTTATTTTTGTGTTACTGGAGTTGCTGAACTGTCAAGTGTCAACCAAATAGACAACCATGGACAATGGTGAAATCGAGAGTGCAGATGAGGAAATGCCTTCTCATAGTGGTCAGAAGTACAGGCCAGTATTTGCCCACGAAAAATCAAGTATACAGATGACTTCCATGGAGTCTGGACCTTCTTCAGAGGTACAACTAAAGTGAGTCCACCTTGAATTTTCTGTCATTCTTCTAGTAGCTTGTGTTGTATGGGTATTGCTTGTCTTTGGCTTAATTTTGTTATGCGGTTTCCTTTATTTTTTTTCCCTGGAGAAGCTCATTATGTAAGCTTAATCTGTTTTTTTCCTCTTTATAATTAGTTTACATTGATACAGAATTAGTTCTATATGATACATGGCAAACAAGTACATTTTATTGACATTTGCATATAATCATCATGGATATAGTTGTAGTCAATATGAAATAAGAAATTAATGTTGCTGAAGAGGCATCCTAATTGACGTTTTAAAAATCCCTAGTAGCTAAAATATTTTAATGAATTATGCATTTATGTAACTTAGCAGAGTGATGAAACAACCACCCATTGTGAGTGTATGCACAGGTTTTTTGGGCTTTGATTTAGCAGGGATTGAATTTTGACTTCAGATCGTATACAAATGGTTACTCTTGTCTGATTGACCTTCTATTGGTCCTTTTGCTGCTGAAGGTGCTTGAGATTGATTCCTTTTACCAAGTTAGCTGAATTCCTTGAATAAGACGAGTCCTCATTGAACAAGCGAACCTAATAGGTGCACTTTACATATCCCATTAATGTTGTCAGATAGATATTCTTTGGTTATGCACTTAATCCTACCACATTTATGTTTGAATGAGCAATATATAATTGTCAAGTTCAATATTTGGTTGGCATGCATTCAGTAGGCAATTCTTTCCTTTATCATCTGTAATCCTCAATCCAATTTTGACATTTTCTGGCTGAGGAATATGTAATATGACACACCATTTATATATATACAGTTTGGGTACTAATTGATGACTTCATGGTCACTAAAGTGCTATTTTCATCTTTCTGACGTTTCTGTTTGTTATCTGAACTAGAGCATCGCTTGTCCTATATTTTGCTATGAATAAACTTGTCCTTCCATTATCCACACACCTCTCTTAGATTCTTTCAAGTTTTATGAAACTTGTTATACAATGAGTACCTTTTTTTTTTCTTTCCCTTCAATTTTACTGTTTCCTCCACCCTTTACTTCAATATTTTGCTAGTGGACACTGACATTCTTAGAGGTGCTTTGTTATAGAAAAATTCTGATTGCGTCACCGTCAGAGACTGTTTCCAATGTGATAGAAGGGACTTCTCATGGGCACGATGAGCCTAATGACACTCGGAGGGAATCTAAGTTGGAATTATTCGGTTTTGATTCTCTTGTTAATATACTGGGACTTAAAAGGTATGTGGAAGCATTACCATCTGTGGTTCTTTATCATTTGCTTTCAGTTTATTGTGTATAATTAGTGTCCAAAGATAATTCTAGTTCTTTCTCTTTAAATTTTCATAACAAGTTGTGAATTTTTTCAATGTTGGATAATCCATTAGGTAGATGCATATTTTTCTAGTTCATTTTTTAATTGATTAAGTCATTTCAGTATGACAGGGGAACAAGTTCCGACACCCTCAAGTCCGAGAAATGGTGGCGAGGATATATCCATCACCATTGGACTCCCAAAGGTATATTGGTTTGTGTTTTTGGTCACCCAGTGCAATTCCTTTTGTGTACTTGAAACTCGTTGTTGCTTTCCCTATAATTTTCTTCCTTAATCTAATTAATCGATGCCACTAGATATTGGAAAGAGAGATTTTTTTTTTTTGTAAACCATCATTTTATTTAATTTGTTAAGCTGGAACTCTTCTTCTTGTTGTTATCTGTTTTTCCTATTTTCCTTTTCTTTTGGTGCACGATCAGTTCATGTCATGGGATACTGATAAATACCACTCCTAGCACACAATTCTTGACTTTGAGTTAATCAAATTTAAAACGAATATTTGTGGATGAGGTTCACAAAAGAATCAATGATAGTTGAAATAGACAGGCCTAGACTCCCAATTAGAGTTTTAAGCCTGTTAGATATCTTAAATGTGTTATTCAAGATAAAGAAGATATTGATGTATGTATCATTAATAGGATAAAAATGTCTTATGATAAACAGCGAGTGATTGGAAATTGAAATTGGGAGTTGATTTGAAATCTTGTGTGATTGTCTATGTATCCTAGTCCCTAGGATAAAAAGATATTGTTATAAAAATGGGGTATGATCCATCACATTTTATTAGATGAGAGTGTTGGGATGTCAAGATAGAATACATATTAAAGAGAGATGAGAATGCTAAGATAGATGTCTGTCCTCTTTAGAAAATATTTATAAATATTAGTATCTATGGGAAATTAGTTGTAGCTCAAATAGGAAATGAAATAAGAGAAAATATTGGAGATGGTTTGAATATGTTCAAAGAAGGGCACTAGATTTTGCATTTAGATTTGGATCCTTTTCAAGTTAATATATTTTGTATTTTGATGAGAGTCATTTAGAGTTGAAGGTTTAGGGTGTAGGAGCCTAAAACAAACTCTGGTTAACGCAACAAGAAATTTAATTAATTTGAATATTATTTAGTTTAGTGGAAAGATGAGATTCATGTAGCCCACCTTAAATACTTTGGAATTACACAGCTTGATGATGATGATTCTATCAAAGCTTGACTGTTATTTATAGGGGTAAGTATCAAAGCTTGATTGTTGTTATAGTATCCCCTCGGATGGATCTAGTGGCTAGCGCATGAGGTGTTACCACAATGAGATCTTAGGTTCGAATCTCGGCAAAGTCGAGGTAAATACCTCCCTTATGTGTTAGTCATTATTCCAAAGGCTAGTAGCCGCCCGTGATTTACCTCCTCCGTGTTGGCCTTGGGATGGGTTGGCAGGGGCGCTGGGGGCGAGCGTATTCGCCTTTTTACCACAATTGATTATTGTTATAGTGGTCCAATATACAGTTGTCTTTTATTGTACACTAAGTCAATATCATCTGTAACATATCTGTTAGGAAATGAATTATTCGAATGTGTCCAATTTCCAAACCAACTAATTAACTGAAGTCATTTAACAATGTGCTCACTGTAAATATCTTTCTAGAGGATTATGAATTTGGCTATAAACAACAAAACTACAAAAGTGTTTTTTGATGAGTTGTGGAACAATGTATTCCTTGGAATCTGGACTACTTTTTGTGCCTCAGGACAATTTTCTTTTGTTGGAATCTTAATTTTGTTTCCTGGTGTAGCATTCCTATCTTGTTTTAATTAACCATCCTTGTAAACTGTCATATGATATTGCTTATTTGCTTACATGGAGTTCAACAGTAGAATAATAGCAACCTCAAATGTTTGGGACTATCATGGCTTGTTATTGTTGATTTGTTGTATCCTTGCTTGTTTAAGAAATGCCGCCATAGTTATGTAGATACTTGTATTCTGGATTCAGAAAGATTTTGTTCAAGCGGTAATTTTTTATTTATTCTCCATACACACTCATGGTATGTTTTTTTTTTTGCTGTTTCGCCCTTCTAGTTTTGGATTGCTGTCCTCTAGTCAATATCTTCTTATGCCACTTTGTATAGAGATCATTATAGATCTGAAATTACAAATTACTTATCCATGTGTGGAATTTAACAGTTTGTTTTTGCAGGTTGCTAGTCCCAAGCTAGGGACCATGATGGGTGTATTTGTACCTTGTCTTCAGAATATCTTAGGAATCATATACTATATCCGTTTTTCCTGGTAAGGACATTCAAATCTGACTCATTTCTTGGATGTTTTCTCATATCTGTACCATTACCTATTCTTTTATCTGGTAGATAAATGTCACCTTAATGACATAAATAGAGGGTTCTTTGCTTCTTCCATTAAATTTGTTGAAGTCACTTCAAAAATCATCTGTTATTCTACCTTGTTAATCCCACAACTGCAGATTCACTCGTAATAGCTGCATAAGCTTACCTTTTAAAGTTGTTAAAATTGACTGACTAACAACTTATTCCAAACACTTGAGCTTATTAGGAAAGGGACTAGCTAACCAGTGCTCTCCCAAAACTCAAGCTCATTAGTAAAGGTGTCAATTTATATATTTATATTGTTAGCAGTTGCATATCAATTGCCTGGGTTTTATCATAGCAACAGTGTATAATCACAAGATAGCAGTAATAGCAAATCAAACTTGTATTTGGTGTTCACGACTGTACCTTTTTTCCTTTCATACATGTGGATAATTGTGTCCAATTTTTTTTAAGTATACTATTTAGAAGTGTGATTTTTTTAATTTGAATATTACTAGTGATATTTTCTTAAGAAAGCTGAATGAAGGGTTAAGATTCATGTAGCAGATCCCAAATCGTTAGAATAAATACAGCTTGATGATAATGATGATATAAAAAAAAGGATGTTCACACTTCACAGTGCCACAAATTTATTGATGCCAAAATTTCCCTCTACTATATAGTACCCCAAGTGCAGAAAGAAATACAATTTTCTAGATATATATTGGTCTATTTTGTTTCCTTTTTCATTTGACAGATGCACGGGAAAATCAACTACATTGACATATCCAAGTTTTTTATTAGCTAAGGAGGATTTTATTATCTGTGCCTATTGCTTGCTTTGTTTTCCTTTATACTATTGGTGCTTATCTGTTTTGGCCAAATCCCTTTATTTCTAATAATTATTATTTCCAACAACTAACTGGTCCTTAAGAGGAAACATGATGAGGCTTATGTTTGGTTCATGAAAAGGAGGAATGGTTTCTGCTCTTAGAAAACTGTCCATTTTCTAAACATGATCCATTGTACGCAGCCTTACCCTGCTTTTTGCAAGAGGCTGTTTCCAGGTCATGGGTACGAATCCTGGAAATAGTCTCTTGCAAAAAGCAGGGTAAGGCTGCGTACAATGGATCCTTCCCCGGGACCCCGCATGAAGGGAGCTTTGTGCACCGGACTGTCTTTTTTTTTTATTTAAGATAATATATTTATTTTATTTTATTTATTTATTTTTTTGAGAAGATCAAACCTCCACATGAAAAATAAATTTTACAGTATAGAGAAGCTATGAAAAAATTATGGAATTTTTTTTCTCTATATTTTTTTAAACGTCTGCGATCGTAAAGTACCTCTAAAACTTAAAGGAAAATTCTACAAAATCGCAGTTAGATTTGTTATGTTATATGAAGCTGATGTTGGTTGATACTCGGAATATTGTACCGGTTCCCCTGTACAAAAAATTTGTATAAATCCTGAACCATTCCTAACAACCTATTGTGTTCTTTAGAAATTAAATTAGGAATCGCAAGCGGAACTTAACATTATTGATTCCAAATTTAACTTATCTGTTCTTAGAGGTTTAGACTTGGATTGCAAACGATACTTAACATTATTGATCCAAATCCACCCATGTTACAAATTCAATTAAATAATAATTTCAGAGATTGACTTCCAGGTTAAACATGGCGAGATACTGGGCCTTCCAGGTTAAACAAAGTCTTTCAATGAAATTTAATATTTAATTTCCTTATAGTAACCCTAGGTTTAACCAAAAGGAACAATTGAATCACAAGATCGAAAAAAAAACAAAACAAAAGAACACAAACTCGAATCACAAATTCGAAACCTTGAATCATATGCCTCTTGTGTTTGGTATTTCAAAATCTATACAAAGAAAACTAATATGATGCGGAATAGAATTACTAGTTATACCTTTCTTTGTAAGCAACAACCTCTTGATCTTCTATCGTATTCCTTTTCTTATCTTGGACGTTGTGTGGACGACGATCTACCAAGACGAGAACCACCACCACCTTCCTCCTTGCAAGTTTCGGCCACCAACCTTCAAGCTTTAAGGGATGCTAGAACAAAACCTCCTTTCTCTCCTTCTCCAAGCAAAATCCGGCCACCACAAGAGCTCCAAGAGAGGGTGCCACCGGCCACTAAAGAAGAAGAGAAAATGAGACTAGGGGTCAGCCACACCAAGGAAGAGAAGAGAGAGAATAATAGATGTTAGGTTATGAGGTGAGGCACCTCTACCCTCTCTTTTATATTCCTTGGTCTTGGCATATAAGGAAAGTTTTAATAAAAACTTCCTTATTCTCCTTGCCAACAAAAAGAAAATTTAAACAACAATTTCCTTTTTAAACTTCAATGGACGACCACCACCTTGAACTCCAAACAAGGAAAGTTTTAAATACAAAATTAAAACTTCCTAATTTGTTTCCGAAAATTTTTAAAATAAAATTTCTCTTTAAAAATTCCCTTCATGGTTGGTTATAAAAGGAAACTTTTATAATTAAAATCTCTCTATTAAAACATGTGGATAATTACAAAAAGGAAAGTTTTCTCCAAAATTAAAATCTTTCTTTCAATCTACAAATAAGGAAAGATATCAAATCTTTCTCTTAATCTTTTGTAGAAAACTATAAAAGGAAAGATTTATAATTTTTAAAACTCTCTTTTAAATCATGAGCATGGTTAAAAAGGGAAAGTTTTATCAAAAATTAAAATCTTCCTTTTAACTACAAATAAGGAAAGATATCAAACCTTTCTCTTAATCCTTTATAGAAAACTATAAAAGGAAAGATTTAAATTTTAAACTCTCTTTTAAAACATGCTTCCACATAAGAAAAGATTTTAAAATAAAATCCTTTTATTTTTAATTGTGGCCGGCCACCACCTTAGCTTGGATTCAAGCTAGGGCCGGCCACCTAAGTAAACCAACTCACCTTGGTTTGGCCGGCCCTAGCTTGGGCTCCAAGCTAGACTTGGCCGACCACCTTAAGGTGGGTAAGAAGATGGGTATAGGTGGGTATAATACTTTATAAATAAGATGCTACGATAGGGACCGAGAGGAAGAATTGGTTTTGGTCTTCCGATGAAATTAAGCTTCCCGTGTTCGCCCCGAACACCCAACTTAATTTCATCAATAATAATTCATACCACTAAAGAATTATTATTGAACTACCGCACCAATCCCAAATTACATTTTGGGCTCCTTATCATGAGTGTGTTAGTCTCCTGTGTTTAAGATATAGAATGCCCACTAATTAAATGAGTTACTGACAACTCACTTAATTAATATCTAGCTCCAAGAATAATACCACTTAACTTTATCGTCATGTCGGACTAAGTCCACCTGCAGGGTTTACATGACAATCCTTATGAGCTCCTCTTGGGGACATCATCAACCTAGATTACTAGGACATAGTTTCCTTCTATAATCAACAACACACACTATAAATAATATCATTTCCCAACTTATCGGGCCTCTTGATTTATCGAACTAAATCTCACCTATTGATAAGTCAAAAAATAAATACTAGATATATGTGCTTGTTATTATATAAGGATTAAGAGCACACACTTCCACAATAACAAAGGTCTTGTTCTTTTATTCAGTCAGTATAAAAAGAACTTACCTTAAATGGTCCAACTCAATACACTCTGAGTGTACTAGTATAATTTTATAGTTAAGATAAACTAATACCAAATTACACTACGATTATTCCAATGGTTTGTTCCTATCCATCTTAGTCGAGCAACTGTTTATAATTTATAAATAACTGATAACATTATCTTCTGCGTGTGACACCACACACCATGCTATCTGCAATATAAATTAATTGAACAACTACACTTAGCATATAAATGTAGACATTTGACCAATGTGATTCTTTATTTCAAAAATAAATGTTTACAAAAAGCTAGGCTTTTAGTATACACTCTAACAATTGAATGTTGGACTATGACTCGAGCACATGAACAAAAGATGAGAGTTGCAGAGATAAGGATATTAAGGTGAATGTGTGGACAGAATAAGAAATGAGAGCATCAGAGAGAAAGTCAGAGTTGAAAGAGATACGTTTGAGATGGTATGGGCATGTAAATACTCCAATTAGGAGATGTGAAACTATGATAAACACACATATCAAATGAAGAAGAGGAAGGCCAAAAAAGAATTAGTTAATAATAATAAAATAAGATAAAATTTATCTAAGTATAGATGGTGGCAAAAGGCGAATACGCTCACCCTTGACACCCTGCCAACCCATCCCAGGGCCAACACGGAGGAGGTAAATCACCGGCGGCTACTAGCCTTTGGAATAGTAACTAGTACATAAGGGAGACATTTACCTCGGCTATGCAGGGATTCGAACCATGGTGGTAACACCTCATGCGCTAGCTACTAGACCATCCCGAGGTGACTTTTTATCTAAGTATAGATGATAATATAATAGGTGATAGAACCTTATGGCTTAAAAGAATTCATATAGTCAATCCCACCTAGTAGGATAAGGCTTGGTTGTTGTTGTTCTTTAAATGTCTGTTTCTGAGCATTAAGAACAGTTTTGAATGGATATTCATGTTCTGAGTTTGATCCCTTTGCAGCCAGTTTATTGGTTGTTCTTTTAATCTGAAAGGCCACATATGAATCATGCTCTAGTTTGTGATTTAGAGTACATTCGAATCAAGACACAAAAGAATCTAAAGAAAAAAGGAATTGTATTGATTCTTAGCCTTCTCATTATTATTTCATTGCAAAATTATTGAACTCAGTATCCCTGTTATTTTTGTTTAGGATTGTGGGCATGTCTGGGATAGGTGAGGCACTTTTGTTGGTTGCTTTCTGCGGTTCATGCACCTTTTTGACTGGAATATCATTAAGTGCTATTGCAACAAATGGGGCAATGAAGGTGCGCATTGTATTGATTTTTTCTGAGTTGCTCATTTCTTGCCAGTATGGTTGGTTATTGAAGGCATCCAATTCTATAGTTTCAGATGTAACACTTAGGTGGAGATTAGGTGATAGAATTCAATATGATGGATTCTATAGTTTTACTAATTTAATACATTAGCATTGAAGGTGTAAAAGATAGAGAGTCATGAAACTTTCTGCATTAAATTAATTTAGAATTTGGTTAATTTTCTCACAAAAAATATTATTTGTTTTCTTATGGAAAGCCTATTTTCTTTCTTATGCATCCTAGTTAACAAAATGTGGGTTCTTTTAATGATATCTTAGCCTGGAAAGACTATCTGCAATTCTTATTATACTATATTTTATCATAATATAATAATTTTCTTTATTTTTCAATGGCTTTATATCAACATTAAGCATCTCCACCATGACTAGAGGAGGTATGTTGCTCAAACATGCTCAAGAAGCTAGTAATGTTAGAATTTCCAAAATTTCAGAGCAAATTTGATACCATAATGCCAAAATTTTTGATATCTAAAATAAATTGTTGATAAACTACTTGCTGAATTGGGTGTACATTATTCAATTGATGCATGTAAAAGATGGAGAGTCATGAAACTTTATGCATTACATTAATTTAGCATTTGGTTAGTTTTCTCACAAAATAATTATTTGTTTTCTCATGAAAAGCCTAGTTTTTTCTCATGCATCTTAGTTAACGAAATGTAGGTTCTTTTAATAATTATTTGCAATTACAATGCCAAAAATTTAGATGTCTAAAATAAGTTGTTGATAAACTACTCACTGAATTGGCTGTACATTATTCAATCGATGCCCACACCAATATTATAGGCAACCTGTAAAAAGCATTACTAATCCTTAACATATATCATGATCCATAATTCAACAATCCTATCTTTAGATGAGTTTTAGATTTGTTTCATCAAGACTACAATGCTGAACTGCTGGTAAGGGTTGACATTATAAGCAAGAATATGGAATATGCTCTTTAGTTAAGTAAACAACCACTAACATCCTAGATCAGTTAATACAATTAGTAGATACTAGTATTTGCACCCAATACTAAAACAATAGTAATACAAAATTTATAAAACCTAACCCATATGACAAAACCTATAACATGCAATGCTTTTATTGTTACAATATCCATCACATGACATAAAAATGTGCAATATTGAGTTTTAATGATAGGATATGAGAATGAAGGAGATTATGAATATCTGGAGTCTAAGCTTGTATTGTCTTTTGGCCTTAGGACTAATAAATCTCATGGTCACACTTATGAGGCTTTAAAACAATTATATGAACCTTTGTAGGGAAATTTTTTGTAGTCTGCTTTATCCAAATTTATAGGATGCTTGCTTAGAACCATTTCTTTGACTTGTTTCTGAAGTCCTTGGTATAAAGAAATTGTATGTTAATATCACAAAAGGGTCATTTTTGTAACCCTAGGTCTTCTTTATAAGATTAATGTTGGGAATACAATCAAAGTCCCGTATTGAAAATACATAGAAAAGATCACCGGCAATTAATAGACATTTCACATATCCTGATAAAAGTGCGAGAAAAAGTCAACGTCAACTGAAGTGTCAAAGTCCATTCTTGAGGCTCATTGCTTCTGTGATCTGTTTACTTTCTGTCACCATTTAGTTAGAAAACTTCAGTACATAATGATTTGGTTCATTAATTTTGTTCAGAAATGATATATCTATTGGACTAAGTTTGCCTCTATAACCTTTCAGAAGATGAATAGCTGACTAATTTATCCTTGAGCAGCAGAATATTTTTCTGTACCATTTAAAATGGATTATGATGATTCAGGAGTAAAATGAAGAATTGTGGTATCACTATAAATTGAGAAATTGGTGGTACTGGTTGCTGTCAAATTTTCCTTGCACTTCTCTATAAGACTTTGGTTTCCAAATAAGTGAAGTGCCAAGTATGCTAGGTTGGAAGAGTTGCTAAAAAAAAAAATCGACCAAAATCACAGCAGTGTCTTTGATACTTGGATTTTATTCTGTATGGGGTCTTTGTTCAATTCATAACTAGCTGGATTGTGTTTGATGAACTATTGTATTCTTGTTAGTTCTTCTGCTAATAATTATGGTCATATCATGTTGTTTTTCATATTCATTGATTTCAACATTCAGGGTGGTGGGCCATATTATCTCATCGGTCGAGCATTGGGACCAGAAGTTGGAGTTAGTATTGGATTATGCTTCTTCCTTGGTAATGCAGTTGCTGGTTCTATGTAAGTCTACCCTGTGGCTATCATCATATTTCTTCTGTCTTTCCTTTAGCACATTCAAGTTCATGAGATCTTCGCAATGTTCAAATCTTCTTATTGACTATTAGATTGTTATTGCATGAACTATTAGACGCTTAGCTAATGGTAAGGATAAAGGATCCACATAAGTTCTTATATTTTTGCAAGGTAACCTTACATGAGTATGCTATTTATAAATGGAATAGTGCATTTGTACTTTGTGTTTTTTTTTCCTGTACTCATACATTGTTTAAAATTTCGAGCCGTATCGTAATATACAGTTTCGGTACCGTATCATGTCGTGCCGATATGATTTCGGGATTTTTTTTAAAAATACAAAATATATTAACTAAAAATAAAATATATAAAAAAAATTTTAAAATAGAAAAAATAAGGGATCGCAGAACTCCCATATGGTAAGTAAATAAATAATTTATTATATAGAATTAAAATAATTAATAAGAGTTTAATTAAGTCTATTGAGGTTATAGTACGAGTTGATTGAAATTATTAATATAAGTTTAATAAACTTATTAAATTTAAATACCCCACGCGTCGCGCAACACCTACTGCAGTTGGGCTCACGCGACGTGGATCACAACCTCCCCGGTGTCGTGTAGGTGGATCGCAACCTCCCTCGCTTCGGGCTTCTACGACGCGGATAGCGACTTCCCGCATCACGCAAGCGGATCGCGGTGTCGGTCAGCGGCCGGAACAAAAAGTTTCATATAGTACTGCATGAGATTTCAACCCGTGCTCGTATATGCTTTTTCAGATTAACAATGCTCTTATTCCTTAACAATTATCTGGGACCAGAAGGTGCAACCTTGGTCTAATACCACCTTTTTATGCAATGCTAATAGATGATAATATTGATCCAGCATGAAGAACAACAAACAATCGTAGGGATAGAAAATTTAACTAACAAAAGTACTTAAAATTTATTAATTGGAAGATCTCGTAAATGAAGTAATTAGAGCTTTTTTTCTAAAGACCTCAACATTCACATTTATCCCAAGAAGTTAATCAAGAAATAATCTATCCTCTAATTATTTGGTAAACATGGCTAGTTACTAAAATAGTTTATCCTACTAATATAAATTGTTGTGCTTTGCCTTGACCGCTTTAAAATAAAATTTACAGCTTTATAAAAAACTTACAAAATTTAAAACCTTTTACCTTAGAGATTCCAAATTGAACTTTCTAATTTAAAGTTGCATTGTCTTCCCCCTTCAAGGAGAATTCAGGCAAATTGTAGATGTCATTAAATTAAGGCATTATTTCCAATGAATGATGAATAACTGTACATCCTTTGAGTCTTAACCTTTAAGGAGCATGCTAATTAGGGATTTTATTTTATTTTATTTTCTTGGGCGGGAGCTACAATTTTGTTTGAACACCTATGCAAATGCCTAGAATTGACTTCAACTAAGAAAATTAAACAAACTAATTTTCTGATGAACACATTTATCGAGATGATCTGAGTCTATCTGTTGTTGATGTTACCATGCACAAATCCCGAAATGTCAGGTGAGAAGTCTGCGTTCAAGTATGTATTCTCTGGAGGGTTGGATTGGATCCAAACTTGGAGAACTAACTTGGCTTACATGCTCATTGAGGAGAGATGAAATCAACTTTAGGTGCAATTATGTGATTGGACCAAAGTTCTGTTTCTGCTATCTTGGTGTATTTGCATTTGTTTTTTCTGATCATTAGATTCAAGTGTCATTTTAGTATCAGTTTCCCTTCTTTACTAAATGAAATTTCTTTTCTGAGTAATCATTTGATGCTTCCTTTCTTTTCAGGTATGTCCTGGGTGCTGTGGAAACTTTCTTAGATGCTGTGCCAAATGCTGGATTCTTTAGAGGTAAACTACTCAGATGGTTGTCGTTTTGTATTTTGTGTGCATGTTCACTTTTGTGTGTGCGCGCGCGCGCGCATGTTAGATTTTCAATGTATCATATTTGTGCCCACTAGTTGTGCTTAAGAGATCATTTAAGGGATAAGAAATGCCAAGGGGAAGACTTAAGCTTGTTGTTGAAGCAATGAAGAAAAACATCCTATGCAATACATCAAGCTGATACCGGTGACTAGGTAATTGTAGCAAGTTATTAATGGAATATAAATAATGCAATATAACTAAAAATTCACAGGAAATAATAAGATCTTATACTTTATCAAAAAGATTCTTGACTTCAGTAAACCCCTGTGTATCTGTTAGCCTTTTTGGTTGAATGGCAGAGTGATCGTTCATATCTAAGAATGCACTTTAAAGTCATCTGTTGAACTAATTTGAGTCATCCGAATGTGTAGGACAGAGCTTGATGATAAATGAAATGTTTGAGGCAAACAACTTAATAAGGATAAATTGATTAAGATGATGACAATGATGATTAGGAAAAAAATCTGAGTGACAATAAGCATAACACCCATGGTATCATAGTCATAAGAATTGCCTAGAAGATAACACTGACAGTGAGCTATAAAAGTAGAAGGTTGGATCAGGTAAGGGAATCTGTTGTAAGTGGTCTGATGCATTTCTAATTGTAATTGATTCAGGGTATGCCAATGAGAAGAGGTTGGTGATTGGGAAGAGAATGGAGGAAATAGAGGGAAAATAAGTAACATCTGTAAAAGTGTTGTGAAGAATAATATAGCATATCCAACCAAAAACAAGAAAATTGAATGCAGAAAAGTGAACTGCATAGCATAGATGCATTTAAAGGGAGATATACTGCCATGCATAGCAGAAGATATTTTTGAGCTTCTGGCCAAGATGAAGCACACAATCAAGAAAAAAGATTGATGTAGGGATTTGGTAAAGAAATGAATTGTGTCCAGATTTGTTTTGTTCAAATCAGAGTTAGTGACTAAACAACAGTGTAATGCCTAAGATGCCACATGTATTCCACTAGTAAGGTTTGGGAAATCACTTTGATAATGGGATATGCATATATATATATATATATATATATATATATATATATATATAAGCCTTGAGCATGAAAAACTAATTGATCATCATTTACATACGAGTGTCACCAATGCACTAAAATGTGAAAAGACAAAAACAGCAAGTGAAGAAATAGTAGAAGCTTACAAGGGAGAAGTGTCATAGGGGTGTATGGTTGCATCGTTACAAAATTTGATGCTGAAAATCATGCTCTGCTCCTTTTATCTAATGTTTTCACAAAAAACAAATCTGATTCTTTTTTTCTTATGGTGTTCTATTCAGTCTAGTTGTAAAAGTGTTCATTTCTTCTTAATATTTGCTTATATGCATAATTTGTTAAATTTGTTCCTTGGGGGTTTCTTTTTACAGAGTCAGTAATGGTAGTCAGCAATAGTACAGCAACTAATGGTACAACAACTGAAGTTATAACTACCGTGTCTACTCCTAGTTTGCACGATCTTCAAGTTTACGGAGTAATTGTCACTATACTTCTGTGCTTCATTGTGTTTGGTGGCGTCAAGATCATAAACCGGGTAGCTCCAGCTATCTTAATTCCTGTACTTGTTTCAATTTTCTGCATATTCATTGGAATTTTTTCTGCTCCGAGGAGTAATGCTTCAAGTAAGTTCATTTGCTGTACAATTCTCTTGTCCATATGATTATTAGTGTTGACTTGGACATAGGGTTTCTTGCTGCCATCATTTTTCAAATTCCTTTTTGAACTCTCATCCAGATGATGCTTTCTTTTTGGAGTTTGGCGCAGGTGGCATAACAGGGTTGAGAGCACAAACATTTAGAGACAACTGGAGTCCTGCTTATCAGCGCACTACCAATGCTGGAATACCTGATCCTGAAGGATCTATATATTGGAACTTCAAGTAAGCCTCTATAGATGCACTTCTTTTCTTCTTAGCAGAGGTTTTATCAGGTGAAACAGACGTTATTTACCCCAAGTGTAGATAGACCTTTAGAGAGAGATGCACTTACATCCATGTTATATTTGTGAGCAAGTTCACCACTATTTAGGCTGAATCTCAATCCAATAGCTTACGAGAGCTGGCTACCAATTTTGGTTATCTGTAAGTTATAACTAATACTGAATTGTGTAATGTACGGCCCAATTTCCTCCAGGGATGAAAACAACTACTAAGAAAAACAGAAAAAAAAAATTCATTGGAAAAGGATAAATAAATATTTCCCTAGTTTGTATTTACTTGAAGAGAAAGAAAGTAGAGTTTCCGTTTCTCTTTCCTTAGAGGAAGAAAAGTTTGAGGGAAACTTAATTTTCAAATATTTATTCCGTAAAAACATATTAAAAATATAAATCACATATAGATTTGTAAAAAAAATAATTTTTAATATGTTTAGGTTGAATTTGAGCTCTATTACACACAAATAGTGCTTTTCCACCCAAATCAGAAGCAAATTTGGGTCAAATCGGTGAAAGAATTTTCAGATGTTGCTTCCATCTTTGTCAAAGGAAACAAGAAAAGGGAGGTTGGAGAAATCTTTGAGCCGCCTTATTCTTGTCTGAGTTTCTTTTGGTCACAGGAAACATGATCTTGAAGGCTTATATACAATGGCATTTAACAATTATATGATGGTATGTTGATGGACCAAATCCAATGCAACTTATGATTTTCAATTACACAATATGAACTTGCCTTATGTGGTAATTGCTGTTTTTGATATTATGAATGCTGCAAAACCAAGATAGTGGGACAGGCAGCCTGTCATTTACCCATCCAAATATAAAATGTTGCAGTTCCAATTGATGAAATAAGTTGTGTTATGAACATGTGAAGTAGGGAGTTGAAAAAAATTAATTCAAGTTTCAGATGTTCATTACTCTATTTGGTAGTTTCGGACATTTTCTTAGGGAAATTCACAAGGAACAATATGAGATGGGATCACACTTTAATTTAGCTAACATTCTGCAAGTGGCTCACTAAGCATGTTTACAAATTCAACTTAATTTTCTTTCTGTTTGGTGCAAATATTTCAACTCTTTCCTTATGTATATTTTATTTTTCTGTCCTTCAGTGCATTGGTAGGTCTATTCTTTCCTGCTGTAACAGGAATTATGGCTGGTTCAAATCGCTCTGCGTCATTGAAGGATACACAGCGCTCTATTCCTGTTGGAACATTAGCTGCAACACTTACCACCTCTTTCCTATATTTGATATCAGTACTTCTGTTTGGAGCCTTAGCCACAAGAGATGAGTTGTTGACAAACCGGTACAAGCATTTTCTTCTAAACCTCTGACTACTTCAAACGCTGTAAAAATAAATGCTATAAAATGACTAGTTTGTGAATATTTCCCAAACTTATCTGAAAATTTGAAACCTTAGTGTAGCTTTCAGCACTACTTGCTGTAGAATATGAAATGGATGGATGAATCTACTGATGAAATAATCCCATATCCAAGAAAAAATAAAATTGCAGTTAACATAGATACTCAACTTATATTTTCTCAAAATATTAGTCAGCTTCTTAAATGATTAGCTAGGATGCATATAATTACGGCTCATATAAAGATAACATTGATAAAGTTACTTTGAACTTTATGGAGGTGTTTATAAGATAACCTTGATCTTATGTGACATGTATTAGCTAGGATGCATATGATTACAGCATATAGAAAGATAACTTTGATAAAGTTGATTTATTGTGGTCTTATGGAGGTGTTTATGAGATTGCTGTGGTCTTATGCAACATGGACTCGTGGTTTATTGTAGATTGGAAATGAGATGATATTTAATCTTAGGAGCAATATATAAATTTTTTGTTCCAACGTACTGGTAACATTCCAGTTGGTATAATCTAGTACAGTGACAGATAATTTGATTACACTATCTATCTCATTTTCTAGCTTCATTCCAAACATCATTTTTGATGTTTTAATTGTTAGAAAATGATTTTACCATGTTCAGATTAACTGAAATGGCATTTAAAAATAGAATATAAAAATAAAAATCCACAGTAGAGATAGCCCTTGTTTTCTTGGAGCCACATTGCTTGACAGTAGTCTGAATTTCCCATCCGGAGTACATCTTAAATAAGCTAAATGTCCCAAATTTTGAAATTGTACTCTATTGGCAGGCAGATGCTATTTCGCCTGCAATACTAAACTATCGTGTGAACTTGTAGGATTAACTGGTAATTCTCACTCAATATGTTTGATGAACTCATCATCTTTTGGATATCTAACTTGTCTATTAATATATTATTAGTGCACCACCAATCCATCACCAGATTGTCATTTGTGCGAAGGAGGAATCAATTAGATCTGCTTTGTTCTTATTGGTATTAATGGAATTATTCTTCCTGACATAAAACAAAGTACTTACAAATATAAATCAATAAAGTTCTAAGAGTTAGTTGGTGCCTTACTGCATTGGCTGATCATTGCTAAACTTTTACTAAGGTTACCAAATGCCTGATGGCACGTATGCCCTTCTCTTATGGTGTTTACTGTCACATTAGATGTTTGCTTATTAGTTAAAATGCTAGTGTGTAGTAAGTTCTCACAGGTGGGAAGATTACGGCATTTTGGAAAGTGAGTGAAATACATTGTTGAGCTTTCAATCTTAAGGGGGCGTTTGGTTCTTTCCTAGGAATAGGAATCGGAATGGGAATCATTGTATTGTGGAATGGGAATGGGTATGAGCATGGATATCACTCTTAAAAGTAATGTTTTGTTAGTTGCATATTTTCTATCGGAATCAATCAAAATTTCCTTTTTAACCCTTAAAGGAAAATAAGATAAAAAATTAGATGTGAGAGAAAGATGAATGTGAGAGAAAAATATGATGAAAGAGAATGATGAGAGAGAAAGTATGATAAGAGAGAAAGTGTGATGAGAAAGAATAAAGAGAGAGAAAGTGTGATGAGAGAAAATGAGAAAAGAGAGTGTGATAGGAGAGAGCGTGATGAGAGAAGATGAGAGAAAATATGATGTGAGAGAAAGTATGATGAGAGAGGATGAAGAGAGAAAATGTAATGAGAAAAAATAAAGAGAGAGAGTGTGATGAGAAAGATTGAGGAGAGAGAAGGTATGGTGAGAGAGAAAGTATGATGAGAGAGAAAGTGTGATGGGAAAAAAAAGAACAGTGAGTGTGATGGGAGAGATTGAGAAGAGAGAAAGTATGATGAGGGAGAAAGTATGATGAGAGAGAAAGTGTGTTGAGGAAAAAAGGAGGGAGTGTGACAAGAGAGATTGAGGAGAGAGAAAGTATGATGAGAAAAAAAAGAAAGAGAGTGTGATGGAAGAGATTGAGGAGAGAGAAAGTATGATGAGAGAGAAAGTGTAATGAGAAAAAAGAGGAAAGAGAGTGTGATAGGAGAGATTAAGGAGAGAGGAAGTGTGTGATAAAATGATGAGAGAGAACAAGGAGAGAGAAGTGATATGAAAGAAAAAATAAATATATATATTTTGATATTTGATATTAAGGGAGAAAATTTTAGTTTTAGGTCAAGGATATTTTTGGAATAAAGGAATATTTTGATTGATGAAAATAGGGTAATGACTCATTGAAGGGGAGATACATGGGAATGAGTTATTACCCAATTTCAAGCATTCATTCCCTTATTTGTATTCCTATTCCTATAATCCAAACATTAACAATGGCAATCAATGATTCCCATTCTCATTCCCCACTCCTATTCCCCTAAACCAAACACCCCCTTAGTTCTTAGTAGAATGTTAGTGTATTGCTCCGGTGTATGCTTTTGATGAGAATATATGTGGTCTTCTTTGTTTTATTTCCTTTTTGGAGTTGCTGATTCAGATTCTGTGTAGGCTTCTGACTGCTGAAGTTGCGTGGCCTCTTCCAGCAATTATATATGTGGGGATTATTCTTTCCACTTTGGGTGCAGCACTTCAGAGTTTGACAGGTGCACCACGCTTGCTTGCTGCAATTGCAAACGATGACATTCTTCCTGTTCTCAAGTATTTCAAAGTTACAGAAGGAGGAGAACCTCATCTAGCAACTCTCTTTACAGCCTTAATTTGTATTGGTTGTGTCATAATCGGGAACTTAGATCTAATCACACCTACTATTACTATGTTCTTCCTTCTATGTTATGCTGGTGTTAATCTGTCTTGCTTTCTTCTGGACCTACTTGATGCTCCTAGCTGGCGTCCTAGATGGAAGTTTCATCATTGGAGCCTTTCACTTCTTGGAGCATCGCTTTGTATTGGTATGTTAATATTTTCTGATTTAGGTGCATTCTAGAGTTCAGACCTTTCCTTTTTTGATAAGAAAAGCTATATGATATGAATTAATACCACCTGGTATAAGATTTTCACATTTCTAGTTAGTATATTAACAATTTTTCTGTTGTTGCTGCTTCTATTAATGGAATGCTAACAAAACGCTGATCCCTTGGAGTTGGAGCTTATGGTGTGTTTGATATATAGGACATGCAGGGAATAATATTTTGTTCAATAAATATGTTTCCTCCTAAAAGTTCTTTATTTATCCAGTTATCATGTTCCTTATCTCCTGGTCATTCACGGTGGTGTCTCTGGCACTTGCTGGTCTCATATATTATTATGTGAGCATAAAGGGGAAGGCAGGAGATTGGGGGGATGGGTTCAAGAGTGCCTATTTTCAACTGGCTTTGCGTAGTCTTCGATCTTTAGGAGGTATGTTTGTCTTTGATTCCTCCTTATGATGATTTGAAGACCGTATAAAAACAAGGAAATGACTTCTCATTGCACCAGAAACTGTGAAATATTGTGTATGTATACTAGTATGAGGCTTTTGATATTAAATTAATGCTGCAGATTTGTTGGGTCACCAAATAAATTATAAACTGAAGCATTGTAGGTTTTTTTTTGTGTGACTTTGCTAGTGTTTAACTGGAACTGAACATGTTTAAAGATATAATATATGCTCTAATCTGAGCAAGGCATTTCATGTCGTAACTTGAATGATCCTTCCAGGGTTTTGCATCATTTTACATTTCATCCTTGAATCCTGTGTCAAAATACCAACTTCTCTAGTACCAACTAATCCTCCTGTCCTCTCAAGCATTCCTATTTCAGACTTCCTCACAGGCTCACACCCAGAGAAACCAAAGAAAGGCTCTGCAAGGGATTGAGTTCTTCTTATAGAGGAGAGGAAGGGATGCTGGGTGCTCATTGGCCCCATCATCACATGCTCTTCAGTCCTCTTGATAAGAGAGAATCTTCTTTACAACGCACACCTTTCGCTTTATAGCTAATGGTTGTCCTTCTAATAAAAAGGAATCTACTTTACCGCATATTCTTTCATAGGTTAGGGTTTAGTGAGCTGAGTCATTTGATTCCTTGCGGGTCCACCACTTCCGCAAAGTTATTCTTACAGTCGAAAGGAAGACATCCTATGTATGGCGTCGTGTAGGAGATTAGCAGTAGTTTCCAGTTGTCTGTCTACCTGTTCTGTAGTCCGATACCAATCAGACCATCAGTTGCCAGAGACACTTCTTTTCTGACACTCTTGTCGTTTCAAGGAGTGGAGCAGCCTAAGCTTCTGCAAGGCATTTGCCGCTTGGATTGCCACCTGTTGTTGTATTTCATGGAGTTGTTGGCCAGCCTTGTTGCTTTCTTCCACTTATATAGGGAATTGTCGGTGAAGGAGTTGCGATAGTGTTCAACGAGTTGGAGAGGGTTGCAAGTGCTTGTATCATCTGTACTTGGGCCTCTCTGTTAGGCTTCTCTTGTAGCTCCTGCAGGGCTGGTGCCACCAACTCTAGATCTTCGAGAATTTTCTCCGGCCATTCTGAAATAATAAGACAATTTATTAGTCTAGATAAGGCATCCGCCAATTGATTGTCCTTTCCCTCAATATGCTCAAAAGAGATTGGAATGTCGGTTCCAATTATATAATCTGTGAAAGCCATCCATCTAACCCTTGATGGTTTATTATTGGATGATTTCCCAAAGAAACTGATAATTGTCTGGCAATTAGTTCTAATAATTAATTCTTTTTTGTCTAAATAATAAATCTTTAGGGCCCCTAAGGAGTTCATCACGACATGTATTTCTGCATATATTGTTGATTTTATTGGGGAGAATTTGTCACTCGCATAGGCGCAGACTCTTTCTGTGGTTCTCGAGTCATACCTGCTTTTCTTCCATTTACAGATTCCTCTCCATCCTTCCATACAACCATCTACTTCTAGGATGATGAAGCAATCTTGGGGTGGGATTTCAAAATCTGGTAAATGTTTAACTATGCCCTTAATCTTTTGAACTAGGGCCCAGTCCTGTGAGTTCATCCTCTTATCGCCGGTAGGACTAACCTTTGCATATAGAGGATTTAATAGCTTGCCAAGGTTCGGGATATAATTTCTAGCATAATTGAGAAGTCCCAACCACGAACGCATCCCATGTTTTGTTATGAGCTCCTTTTCTTCAAAGTTAGAAATTATCTTGATGATGTGTGGTTGAAGTTTAAGCTTCTGGTATCCAATAATGGCTCCAAGAAATTCAATTTCTGGGATGGCTATCTTCATTTTAGTTGGATTAAGAATGAGCCCATGTTTTTGAACAATATCAAGCATTATTTGTAGATGTTCTGCATGTTCCTGCTCATTTTGGGAGAATACTAGTATATCATCAATATATATTGGTATGAAATTCGTAGTACCTTTAAAACAAGCATCCATCTTTCTTTGAAAAATTGTCGGGGCATTCTTTAGGCCAAAAGACACTACTAGCCATTCATAAAGGTCATCTGGTACCCAAAAGGCCGTCCATTCAATTGATTCAGGATGCATTACTACTTGCTGAAAGTCACTCTTCAAGTCAAATTTAGAGTATATTTTGCTGGTACTAACCTTTTTAAGAATCGTATTGATTCCTGGGGTCTTTATTGGTGAGGTCATTGAGTCTTCTATAATTGAACACCATCCTTTCTTTGCCCTTGACCTCCTTGCCCGTCTTATGATCAATAGTTGTTGCGGAATTAATTATAATTGCCGTAGTTTGGTGCCTAATTTTACGTGGTCGGATAACTCCTAATTCTAGTAAGGCAGTTACATGTCTAGTAAATGCTTCTTTTTGTTGAGGAGTTAAATGCTTTAGCGGTTGATCTTCGATAATAAAATCAAGATTTTTTATATCAAGATGACATAAGACTTGATTTTTTGACCAGTGGAGAAGGGGCTTATCCCCAATGTAACCTTGATTTTAAAGCTCCTCTAATAAAGGTTTGAATTGTTCTTTGAATCTTTGCGACGTTTGTTTTGAAGAAGAATAATATATCATTTCTTTGATTTGTATGTACTCTTCTTCTCCTAAAGTCAGTTCTTCAATTGCTGCAGTACGGTATTGATAGTGGTTAAGTTTTTATAGAATGTTACTGTAGGATCGTTGGGCCGGCTAGGAGGGGGTTGTTGGATATCCTGCTAACACAAAAAGAAAACAAACCCTCCTCGAACTCTTTAGACTAACACTTGCATAATTAAGTTAAGCAGATAAATCAAAAGCATAAAGAAAAACGAGGCACAAAAGATTTACTTGGTTACAACCGATGTGGTTGTTAATCCAAGGAAGATTAAGCTCAATAAACTCCTTCGGGCGGAGAAGTCTCGTACAGCGTTGAAGTGCAGAAAACAGAAGCTTAGACTAAAAGAGAGTGTGCAAGCACTGGATTTACAATCAGTGAGTTCTATCTAAGCTTTTGGACCAAGGCTATATTTATAGTCTTGGTCCGGGCGCCTGGAAGAGTTCCGGGCGCCCTGGGGGGGATAAATTTTATCCCCCAACGGTCGGATCGAGTCAAAACTCGATCCTGTTGAAAAGTCGATTCCGGGCGCCCGGAAGGGTTCCGGGCGCCCCGATCGGTTCCGGGCGCCCGGAATGGTTCCGGGCGCCCGGAGCCCTAAGGTCAACATAAGTTGACTTTTCGACTCCGGTTCAGCTCGTCTCGATCCAGCTCATCTCGGTCCGGGTCTGTTTGCTCCGGCTCCGTTTGCTTGGGTGATCTCGGCCTTCCGGAATAGGGCTCACCCGAACCCATGTTCCGGCCTTCTCGAGCGTGCTTCCCTCCGGCTTCTCGTCCCTCGGAATTGCCGCGTGTTCCTTCTCGTCCACCAGCGTACTCATCCGCAGTCTTCGTCCCTCAGTCGTACCCCGTGCCGACCTTCGCGCTAGCTGCGTCTCTTGCTCCCCGAGCAATCTTCCGCTTCGGCTTTCGTCCCTCGGAACCACCGCGCGCGCTTCCTTCTCGTCCGCCGGTGTACTCTTCCGCAGCACCTCGTCCCTCGGACGTACCGCATGCCGTCCTTCTCGCTAGCTGCGTCTTCCGCTCGAGTACCTGTGCTCCTAAGCTCCTGCACACTTAGACACAAGGTTAAATACAACGCAGGATCTAACTTGACTTGTTGATCACACCAAAACAACCTTGGGGTTCCAACAGTTACCACATTTCCTTCTATTCAGACGCCTCCATTCATTGCCCTGATAAAGTTGCAGCCTATTATCATCTGGATATTATCTCTAAAACCATAGGGAAACTATACGTATAGGAGATTCTGAAAATATTTTCGCCAATAAGCATTTTTCCTTGCTTTAATTTCAATCTTGCTGACTGTTGAGAATTAATGCCGCTGAAATGAACTATAAATGTATTTCCTCCTGGGCTTATTTTGGAACAGATTTCTAATCTACACAACAAGTTGTTGTCCCTGTGTCTAAAATAGCCTTCAGCGAGAATTTAGGAATTCCTGGAATTTCTATGTCAATGGTTAGGTTATATAACATATTTTTCACCAACATGGGTCCTCTTTCTCCATGGGTTGCTATTATTTTGCTTGTGGATTCTGCAAATAACATATTAGCAGCTTCTGTGATATAGTCTTCTACGGGCTCCTTTCTTTTGCCGAGGGAGTAAAATTCTTCACTAAGTTCCTTTTCTGGCAGTAATTCTTCATACTTGGTTTTATTATAACTAACTTCCTTTTGGAGTCTGTCAATTTCTCCTTTGTACCATGATATATAATACTATTGTTCATGGATTAGATTTTGAGGGAAAAATGGAGCAGGTGCAGCTGTTACCTTTTTATTAAAGTAGTAGGATCCGCATAGATTGCATGAAGTAATTAAGCATTTTGGGCAGTGAAACCTTGCCCTTTGTATGGTACAGTTGGTTAGCTGTGGTGGATAAATATCTTCGTTGTGGTGCCAATCATGAAGACAGTTTTGTTGAAGTTCCATTACCTTTACTTGCGGACGATATCCTCCATCAATCTGCCCAAGCATTAAAACTATTTCATTAGAAAAATGAAGGGTTTGGCTTGACCTGCTCAATTCCTCCTGGTCATCTTCCCCTTCTGAGATGCTAAAAATGACATCGCTTTGGGCTTCTCTTTCTTGGACAGAGAGGATGTCATATTCTTCTGGAATGTCCAATTGTTCAAAGATAGCTACTCTTTTGATGTTTCTTTTCTCATTTGGGCATTCCCTAACAAAGTGTTCTTCTTGCCCACATAAATAACATTTGCACTTTTTGTTCTTTACAAGATGCTTTCTTTTCTCAATTCTAGCATGAGACTCGTGGGGTTTACCTTTATATGTTTTTGATCTTCTGATACCATACTTCTTTTGTTGACTCTTGTAATATCTCTGACTACAAAAAGATAAATTTCTAAGGGAGCATTTGAAGACTGCATCTTTACATTCTTACTCGAGGAACTTATAGGTGGAAATACTCCTATTGTGAGGCCTGGGTATTTTTCATCAAATGCCCTTTTAATTCTATTCTCAAGGTCGCCAGGCATCTTAAGCCAGAATTTTTCAGAAAGTTCTGGCCCAGTAAATAATCTGCCTGTTTTTGTTGCTAGGGGGTCCCATCATAGCCTCCTGTGGTGGATTATAGGGTGAAATTACAGTACTAGTAGAGTATACTTGTTGTTGTTCAAGTGTTGGTTGATTTTCTATTAGTTTCCTCAGACATGGATACTCCATTTCAAAGCCTGTGGCAATTAACTGGGAGGAAAAAGGTGACGATGACGAAGATCCATTCCCACCTCCTTCTGTTGCGAATGGGTTTATCTAGTCGTCATCAGAGTCATAAGAATCCTGGCTTAAGGTGCCTGGCATCAAAAACATGCAGATTTCCATCTACTTCAATATATGAATGATTATATGAGGCTGACATAAAAAACAGACAGATTATTTACTGGGCCAGACGTTTCTGAAAAATTTTAGCTTAAGATGCCTGGTGACCTTGGGAATTGAATTAAAAGGGCATTTGATGGAAAATACCCAGGCCTCACAATAGGAGTATTTCCAAGGGTTCTATTTGCCTATAAGTTCCTAGAGCAAGAATGTAAAGATACAGCCTTCAAACGCTCTCTCAAAAATTTATCTTTTTGTAGTCAGAGATATTACAAGGGTCGACAAAAGAAGTATGGTATCAGAAGATCAAAAACATATAAAGGTAAACCCCACGAGTCTCATGCTAGAATTGAGAAAAGAAAGCATCTTGTAAAGAACAAAAAGTGCAAATGTTATTTATGTGGGCAAGAAGAACACTTTGTTAGGGAATGCCCAAATGAGAAAAAAAACATCAAAAGAGTAGCTATCTTTGAACAATTGGACATTCTAGAAGAATATGACATCCTCTCTGTCCAAGAACGAGAAGCCCAAAGCGATGCCATTTTTAGCATCTCAGAAGGGGAAGATAACCAGGAGGAATTGTGCAGGTCAAGCCAAACCCTTCATTTTTCTAATGAAATAGTTTTAATGCTTGGGCAGATTGATGGAGGATATCGTCCGCAAGTAAAGGTAATGGAACTTCAACAAAACTGTCTTCATGATTGGCACCACAACGAAGATATTTATCCACCACAGCTAACCAACTGTACCATACAAAGGGCAAGGTTTCACTGCCCAAAATGCTTAATTACTTCATGCAATCTATGCGGATCCTACTACTTTAATAAAAAGGTAACAGCTGCACCTGCTCCATTTTTCCCTCAAAATCTAATCCATGAACAATAGTATTATATATCATGGTACAAAGGAGAAATTGACAGACTCCAAAAGGAAGTTAGTTATAATAAAACCAAGTATGAAGAATTACTGCCAGAAAAGGAACTTAGTGAAGAATTTTACTCCCTCGGCAAAAGAAAGGAGCCCGTAGAAGACTATATCACAGAAGCTGCTAATATGTTATTTGCAGAATCCACAAGTAAAATAATAGCAACCCATGGAGAAAGAGTACCCATGTTGGTGAAAAATATGTTATATAACCTAACCGTTGATATAGAAATTCCTGGAATTCCTAAATTCTCGCTGAAGGCTATTTTAGACAAAGGGACAACAACTTATTGTGTAGATCAGAAATCTGTTCCAAAATAAGCCCTGGAGGAAATACATTTATAGTTCATTTCAGCGGCGTTAATTGTCAACAGTCAGCAAGATTGAAATTAAAGCAAGGAAAAATGCTTATTGGTGAAAATATTTTCAGAATCCCCTATACGTATAGTTTTCCTATGGTTTTAGAGATAATATCCAGATGATAATAGGCTGCAACTTTATCAGGGCAATGAATGGAGGTGTTTGAATAGAAGGAAATGTGGTAACATTCTATAAAAACTTAACCACTATCAATACTTTACCCATTGCAATTGCAGCAATTGAAGAACTGGATTTAGGAGAAGAAGAGTACATACAAATCAAAGAAATGATATATTATTCTTCTTCAGAACAAACGTCGCTAAGATTCAAAGAACAATTCAAACCTTTATTAGAGGAGCTTAAAAATCAAGGTTACATTGGGGATAAGCCCCTTCTCCACTGGTCAAAAAATCAAGTCTTATGTCATCTTGATATCAAAAATCTTGATTTTATTATCGAAGATCAACCGCTAAAGCATTTTAACTCCTCAACAAAAGGAAGCATTTACTAGATATGTAACTGCCTTACTAGAATTAGGAGTTATCCAACCAAGTAAAAGCAAGCTCCGAACTACGACAATTATAGTTAATTTCGGAACAACTGTTGATCCTAAGACGGTCAAGGGCAAAGAAAGGATGGTGTTCAATTATAGAAGACTCAATGACCTCACCAATAAAGACCCCAGGAAATCAATACGATTCTTAAAAAGGTTAGTACTTGCAAAATATACTTTAAATTTGATTTGAAGAGTGACTTTCATCAAGTAGCAATGCATCCTGAATCAATTGAATGGACGGGGTACCAGATGACCTTTATGAATGGCTAGTAATGTCTTTTGGCCTAAAGAATGCGCCGACAATTTTTTAAAGAAAGATGGATGCTTGTTTTAAAGGTACTACGAATTTCATACCAGTATATATTGATGATATACTAGTATTCTCCCAAAATGAGCAGGAACATGCAAAACATCTACAAATAATGCTTGATATTGTTCAAAAACATGGGCTCATTCTTAGTCCAACTAAAATGAAGATAGCCGTTCCAGAAATTGAATTTCTTGGAGCCATTATTGGAAACCAGAAGATTAAACTTCAACCACACATCATCAAGATAATTTTTAACTTTGAAGAAAAGGAGCTCATGACAAAACATGAGATGCGTTCGTGGTTGGGACTTCTCAATTATGTTAGAAATTATATCCCGAACCTTGGCAAGCTATTAGGTCCTCTATATGCAAAGATTAGGATGAACTCACAGGACTAGGCCCTAGTTAAAAAGATTAAGGGCTTAGTTAAAAATTTACCAGATTTTGAAATCCCACCCCAAGATTGCTTCATCATCCTAGAAGTAGATGGTTGTATGGAAGGATGGGCAGGAATCTGTAAATGGAAGAAAAGCAGGTATGACTCAAGAACCACAGAAAGAGTCTGCGCCTATGCGAGTGGCAAATTCTCCCCAATAAAATCAACAATAGATGCAGAAATACATGCCGTGATGAACTCCTTAGAGTCCCTAAAGATTTATTATTTAGACAAAAAAGAGTTAATTATTACAACTGATTGCTAGACAATTATCAGTTTCTTCGAGAAATCTTCCAATAATAAACCATCAAGGGTTAGATGGATGACTTTCACATATTATATAACTAGAACCGGCATTCTAATCTCTTTTGAGCATATTGAGGGAAAAGACAATCAATTGGCAGATGTCTTATCTAGACTAATAAATTGTCTTATTATTTCAGAATGGCCGGAGAAAATTCTCAAAGATCTAGAGTTGGTGGCACCAACCCTGCAGGAGCTACAAGAGAAGCCCGACAGAGAGGCCCAAGTTCAGATGATACAAGCCCTTGCAACCCTCTCCAACTCGTTAAACACTCTCAGCAACTCCTTCACCCGATAATTCCCTATATCAGTGGAAGAAAGCAACAAGGCTGACCAACGACTCCATGAAATACAACAACAGATGCCAATCCAAGTGGCAAATGCCCTGCAGCAGCTAGTTGCTCCACTCCTTGAAATGACAGGAGTGTCAGAAAAGAAGTGCCTCTGGCAACTGGTGGTCCGATTGGTATCCAGCTACAGAATAGGTAGACAGCCAGCCTAATCTCCTACACGACACCATACAGAGGATGTCTTCCTTTCGACTGTAAGAATAACTTTGCGGAAGTGGTGGACCCACAAGGAATCAAATGACTCAGCTCACTAAACCCTAACCTATGAAAGAATATGCGGTAAAGTAGATTCCTTCTTATCAGAAGGACAACCACTAGCTGTAAAGCGAAAGGTGTGCGTTGTAAAGAAGATTCTGTCTTATCAAGAGGACTGAAAAGTATGTAATGATGGGGCCCAATGAGCTCCCAGCATCTCTTCCTCTCCTGAAAAACATGCTGAAAGTCATCCAAAAAAATACTAAAATAGGACTTATTTTGTACTTGGACTCTAGCCAGGATTATTCTGTCCAATATGTTATTGAGCCCAACATGAAGTACACAGAAAAACTACGCCTACAAAAAAATTTAAGAGTTTGTTGGACAAGGAGCCAGTCTAGAGCCCTTTTAATGAAAATCACCCCAAATTCACAGTTATTTAAGTTGTGCGGTTATCTCTGTCAAGTACAACATCTGTACCCAAGTGCTCAAATTACCATTACACATGTATAATTATCAATAGATTTTAAATACTGGGTTCCAAATTAAATTCCAAGTGTAAACCATTATCTGGGACTCGGGGAGCAAAGTGGGATTTGACATCTGATTAGGATACCCATGTCAACGGAGTTAATGAAGGGTATAATTGTGAACTCAATTCAATTTCTAATTGTAGTGCACGTGTAAAGTTTTAATAGAACATAGGACTGATGTAATAATTGTTTGCCAAGTAGGCAGGCCATCTCAGATAATTAAGTGAGCTTTGACAATTGGTTCTATAGATTTTAAAATTGAAAGTCCAGGGCACATAAACACCTGTAGGTTTAGGTTATTGCATAAGATATAACTTTATATCCTCTGAAATGCCTATACTATGGGTGATTTTAATTATAAATTAACTTATAAAAGATCTCTTATTGTGTTTGTTATTTTGCTCCCTCCAGCAAACCAGGTACACCCTAAAAACTGGTACCCTATTCCTCTCATCTTCTGCCGGCCATGGGGAAAGCTTCCAGAAAATGTTCCCTGTCATCCCAAGCTTGCAGATTTTGCTAATTGCATGAAGAAGAAGGGTCGTGGGATGTCAATCTTTCTGTCAATTATTGATGGTGACTATCATGAACTGGCTGAGGATGCCAAGACTGCTTGCCGTGAGCTGAGCACTTACATAGACTACAAGCGCTGCGAAGGAGTAGCTGAGATAATAGTTGCTCCAACTATGTCTGATGGTTTCCGTGGTGTTATTCAGACTATGGGACTTGGCAACCTTAAGCCTAATATTGTGGTTATGCGGTATCCTGAGATTTGGCGTCGGGAAAATCTCACAGAGATTCCATCTACATTTGTCAGCATTATCAATGACTGCATCATTGCCAACAAGGCAGTCGTGATTGTCAAAGGCCTTGATGAATGGCCTGGTGAGTATCAGAAACAATATGGGACAATTGATCTCTACTGGATCGTGAAGGATGGGGGTCTTATGCTTCTGTTATCTCAGCTGCTTCTTACAAAAGAGAGCTTTGAGAGCTGCAAGATTCAGGTCTTCTGTATTGCAGAAGAGGACACAGAGGCCGAGGAGCTGAAGGCTGATGTTAAAAAGTTCCTTTATGACCTCCGCTTGCAGGCTGAGGTGATTGTGATAACAATGAAGTCATGGGAGGCCCAAATTGAAGGAGGGGTTCAGCAGGATGATTCAATGGAAGCATTCACTAGTGCACAACGCCGAATTGCTGCCTACCTAGCTGAAATGAAGGAAACAGCCAGAAAACAAGGAACGCCATTGATGGCCAGTGGAAAGCAGGTGGTGGTAAACGAGCAACAGGTGGACAAGTTCCTTTACACCACCTTGAAGTTGAATTCAACCATACTGAGGTACTCAAGGATGGCAGCAGTTGTGCTTGTCAGCCTCCCACCACCACCGTTGAACCACCCGTCCTACTTCTATATGGAGTACATGGATCTCTTAGTTGAGAATGTGCCAAGGATGCTGATAGTTAGGGGATACAGGAGAGATGTTGTTACCCTCTTTACATAGATTTACTTAATTTACACTTCACACTTCGTTACTGGTCACATGACCTTGCAACTAAAAATATCAGTTCTTGCAAGGTTGTCCTTGTGTTTCAGAAATTCATAGTCATTCTGTTATTCCTTCATTGAACCTGATGTAAACTGCAGTGTGTTTTCAGTAAATCATTCAGTCATGTACAACTGCCAGCTTGATTTTGCACATTCTGGTAGAAAAAGAATGTTTGCAATTTTGCAAACTCTGAAACGTTATGATATTTTCATAGCTTTGGAAAAATAATCGCCCGGTGGACTGCGAGCAGATCACCCAGTCTCGGCTGAGGCGAGGGCCACGTTGACTGTGGACGGAAGGAAAGTCATCTCCTGGTTGACAGCCCAAATAAAATTTGGAAACGGTGACATTCTTTTAAAAAACACTTCTAAAATTAGTTATTTTTAATCGAACATAAAAGGCAGCTGCAGATGAGCAGAAGTAATCGATGGCTTCTCAAGCAGATACTAAACTTATCGAACATCAGCAAAGACAACTCCCAATGTCAACAAAACAGCCAAGTAAAACAAAGATCCAAATTCCTTGTAAGCTTTCGGTGAAAACAATTTGTTATCAGACAACGAAATATCCAACGTGCTAAAAGTATTTGTAGTTTTGATTTTCTCTCGATCTATACTTCAAAATGAACATATTTGGGATTTAGATTTTTTAAATAATAATAATAATTTGTTCTTTGCCAATTAAAACATAATAATTTAGTTTTTTTTTTGCTTGATTTGTTTTTAAAGTACAATTGAAATTTAATGCCGTTTGGATCATTCAATAGGAATCAAAACCTCGATATATCTTTTGGAACAATATATATATACACACACGTGCCTCCCCATGTGAGAAGTGTCCACGCTTGTCGCCGAAGATATCAATCCTCTCTCTATAAATATAGTCGCTCGGACCTGTGTAGATTGTACAAAGATGTACCGATATAAAAAAAGGTAAGGATGTACCAAAATATATATATATTCCCGGCTTACACATATGCAATCACGCAATCAGTTTTGAGTTGTAAGTGGCCAGCCAATTTTAACCTATAATTCATAATATTTACTGATTATCTTTATCTATTCTTTTTATCATCAACCACGAATCCCTATATCACATTGAATTAAAAAAAACAAATTATACACCTAATGATATCATTCAAAGCTGAATAAAGAGCTGGTCCCCAAGCCTTCAAGACCCATTTTCTTTAAAAAAAATTCTATACATACACTGTTTAAGACTACTAAGACTACATGATGACGACTACATAATGTTGCTATTTACATTCCCACAATTTGCTACAAGAAATAGATTACTGTCTATGAAAGTACAATTTGACTACGCTTCATTCAGATTCCTACTGAGAATCATTTAAGTTACCTTCTTGGATCGGACTCCAACTCCAGTATCCAATATCTACCATACAGATGGATGGATACAATTCGGGTATCCATCGACTTTGCTCCAAGCCAACACTTATTCAAGATTGGCGAGAAGACAAGAAACTTTACAGACATCGCAATAAAGAGCAAGTCATGCTCTTTCGCTAAAGCTTCCTCCATTGAAGCAACTTAGAGACTTACAACAACCTGCACTCAAAACCCATCAGTCATTTTATGGTTCTAACATCAGAAAGATCACTGTAGCAGTGGAAGACAAGTAGTAGCTCGACACAAAGAGGAAGCTTCCATTCAGAGTAGATATTGACCATGATATATGGAAAACAAGAAATATCCATCAATATATTCTAGATTTTCTAACATTGAAAGTCATCAGATATCCAAGTAGAAAATGATATTGATGCTCTCATTTGGTGCCAAAAATGTCAGCCTAAACCAATTGGCAATTATTTGGAGTCAACTACAAGAATCATATACAACGCTTCGCTTGTATGAAATACTTTATCATTAGCAACATTAGATTTTGTAAATCAGTTTTAAATTATGTAGAGTAAGACAATGGTAAAGTTGTTGCCATGTGACTAAAAGGTCACGGGTTCGAATCCTAAAAATAACCTCTTGCAAAAAGCAGAGTAAGACTGCGTACAATGGATCCTTCCCCGGAACTCTGTATGACGGGAGCTTCGTGCACCGAGCTGCCCTTTTTAGAGTAAGATTTTTTTTTTGGATCCGCCTTTTACACTTTTTAACTTCAATTGATTTAATTTATCTGTGCAGAGTAATTAAGCACCTTTAAAGTGCCATAATATTAGAGCCAAACTCCAAAATAAAACCAAGAATCCACCACGGTTTCTTTTGTAACATATGCCTTGGAAGCTTAATTTATCAATTCTAGATGCATGGATCCCGGACTCCAAAGTTAAACAGGTATAAATCTGAAGGGGATTAGAAGCACCGTTCAATTTTTTTCTCTAGTAATTCAACCATGGGCTGGAAAAAGGACTAAAAACAAAACAATTATATGAAAGTAAAAGAATGAGTGACTTGGACATCCATGAAATAAACTGCTCTCCAAGAGAAAAACCGATAAGAGACTTCTCAACATATAATATTAGGTGGAATTACCTCTAGAATGCAAAGATGATAGCTTGCAAGGCAAGAATGCATGCCAATAGTATGGCAGTACTGCTGTTCTTAGTCCTGCTGCAATCTGAGACTGAGGGTATCTTTCAGATATATGTAATTAGCTTGGTCAGTCCAAAATAGCAACAATAGCCTTAAGGTAGATGTGTAATGTATACCTCAAGATGTTATGAAGAAACTCAATTCAAACTGTCGTTTGATCAGGACTGCTACCTCGAACAAACTGTGGTGACCGGGCAGGAACTGCAATGTGCGGTGGAGGGACTTGTACTGTCAGTCCTGAAAAATCCAACAAATGTATGGTGCAAATAATGAGAAAAGGAATGCAACAAAAACAAAAATCAGTGATATTTTATTCTCACCTTTAAGTTTGATATAAACTTGTTAACAAGCTCAGAAAAATTTAAAAAGGAAAGTCCATGTATGATTACAACTCCCAGATCTCAGATATTTTAAGTCTAAGACATGCAACAAAGTGTATTCAGGTCTCAGATGCTTCAGTGGCTCATGCATTGAGATAAAATAAAAGCCAATCCATTAATATCATGTTGCTGTCTTTCTGTTTTTTAGGACAATAGTCTTGTTGCCTGACGAAAAAAAGAGGATACAAAAAGGGAAAAAAATCTTTGGGAGAAAATATACCAGCTGGATAGGGTGATTGAATCATAGATCTTGGTCCACCCAGCATTCCATTGACATGTTGTCCACCGCCCAATTGCCCAACTGGATGAGCTGGTAGTGCATACCCTTGAACTGCTGTGTAACCATGCCCAGCAGGGATGGGCTGTCCAAATTGATCAAGAGGGTAGACAGCTGTGTTTACAGCTCCAGGATAACCATAAACTTGAACGTAATGTTGCCCTGTATAAGAATTGTATAAATTCTGCAAAGAAAGATATCAGAACTCACAAAGATGGTTGCAGAATTCCCCAAACAGAACCTAATCTACAAACAATTGAGATGATTTGGGATCAGAACCTGTGGATAGGTGTACTCCGGTCCATACAGATTGTAACTGTCAAAGAAAACCAACAAATCCTTTGAATGTTCAACCTATGAAAATTATTTTAATATGGATAAAACTTATTCTGGGTCATCACGAATCATAAGATATCTTTGGAGTTTCAAGAAACATTAATTTTATGTTGAGTTTATGAAGAGCAAAAACAAAAATTAATTTTTAACTAGTCCATCATAGAAGGTGCAAATCGCAAACAGCATTTACTTTAATGCCATAAATTAAATCTTATATTAGAGGATATCCATAATCCCATAAACTCACCTGTATGCGAGTCAAAGGCTAATCATTTATAATTCCTGTCAACACCTAAGTTTTATAACAAATTATAATACTAGGAATTAAATCATAGCAATTATTCTGCATCACTTACCTAGACTAGAACCAGCAGGATATACTTTAGGGGATTTGATATGTTTGCTAAAACATATAATGATATTTGCAGCTCCAATTTATATAGAACTGCACACGCAGAATTTTAGAAACATTTTCCAATGTTGGAATGGAAACCTACAACATCAATGATCTTGTCACCAGTTAACCACAAAAGGATCTCAAAGACACAATCAGGAACCCTGTAGATTGATTGAATATCACGAATTACCACTCATGAAACACAGGAAACACACTCTCTAGTCTCTAATGCTGAGTCTGATAACATACATATGGATATTGTTAACACAGTAAAAAGTGTTTCTATTTTTTTCCACTGAATCATTGGTGTTTGATTTCAACTGAACTACCTCAACCATCACCAAACAGATTCTAACAGCCAACAATATATGCATTTACATTCCTGATTTCTATTAAGGCTACTCATAAGTAGGAGAAGTAAAGTTAGGATATCAAACAAATAATGATTCAAACAAACAGAGAGTATTAACTTTTTTTTTCAGCTCCGCTAAAAATATTAGTTCAGTGATCATGGTGCTTATCCATCAACGAAATCAGGCTATAGAAAGTAGCCTAGTAGCACAGGAAATCAACTTAAGCATAAGATATCAAGTTATCAAGCCACATATAAGTATTTTGTTTCTTAATAAAAACATGGTCACTGTTCTGAAATGATCCATAAGATCTACTAACCTATATGGTGGGTATGATAATCCTTCTTGGTAGCTGAATGGTACTGATTGTTGTTGATGAGCAGGGCTTCCAACATATGGCCCTCGCTGAACTGGCGCAACTCCATAGTAGATGCCTGACCTTGGGTACACTATAAAGTAATCAAACAAATAAATCAACATTCAAGTGTAGCATTCCATGCATAGAATGGCTATAGAAGAATAGGAGGAAATGTAAAGAATGAATGATAAACTTTACATTCGATAAGTCATGAGACACCAGATTGAGAAGGAAAATCTTTTTCCTCCAGAGAAGACAATGAAAACTTTCAAAATGCGAGAATAATAACAAAATTATAGGGAATTTACCACCAAGGGATGGGAAAGGTCGTGGCCGACCAAGTGAAGCCAAGTTACAGTTCGCCCGTCTGCCATCGATGACTGGGGTAGGGTCTGCACAGGCTCCTCTCGCAGATTCAGGGTCTCGGAAAGTCACCTATACCTCCATAAAAATCAGAAACACCGAACATAATTTTGCACTTGCCCTAACAGAAATCACAATTCACGTAGCAAAATTTGTTCTTCCGACAAACTGAAGTGCAAGGATTGGCAATACTCACGAAACCATAACCCTTCGACCTCCCGGTGTTCTTGTCAGTGATGACGACGGCCTCGAGGATCTCGCCGAATTGCTGAAAATGGCGGCGCAACCCCTCGCTCCTCGTCTCCCATGCGAGACCCCCGACGAAGACCTTCGTGTACGTGGTATCCCCGAAAGGGGAGTTGAAGAAGTGGAACCCGGAGCTGGAGCTCGATGCCGATCCGGAGGCCGAGCCAGGGCCCGGATGATGGAAAGACATCTCGTGATCCCCCTCCCCTAAAACAAAAAGGCAAAATTCACAAGAAAAATCAAGCAAATAGACGGAACAACCGGATCAGCCGCCCAACCCTAGCTAGGGCTTGTAAAAACCCTAGCTTTATGGGTTCGGGGCGGAGACCGGGCTTGGGCGCGACTGAGGAGTCTTGTTCTCAAAGATTTCGAGGAAACAAACAGAGAGATCGAATGGACGAATCGAAGACGAAGGATCGGTCCATCGAAATCGGATCAAGGTGTAGAAAAAAACCAAAAGGATCGTGAACAGCATGATAACAAATTAGCCCATAGAAGTTTGTCAAAATGATTACTTGGACTTTGAGTTTTAAAAGATAATTAATTAAATCTTCAGCATTATCCATAAACAATTCCTCTGTATTGATTGTGGATGACGAATCCAGTAGAAAGAGGGAACTATAAAAAAAATTATAATTTGATAGCTTTAAAAAAAATCAATAAAAACAAACTATTTAATAACGCTCTTGTTATTAATTATTATCTTACTATATCACTAAAAATCTAAATCTTTATTAACTAACTGACTAACTTTCTATCTTTACTAAGTAACTAAGTGACCATCTCTCAATGAATGACTGAAGTATAAAATTAGATTATATTCATATCATTTTTTAACATTGAAAATAATTTCAAATTTT
Organism: Zingiber officinale; assembly: GCF_018446385.1. Lineage (NCBI taxonomy): Eukaryota > Viridiplantae > Streptophyta > Magnoliopsida > Zingiberales > Zingiberaceae > Zingiber > Zingiber officinale. The sequence goes on along the minus strand of NC_056000.1, from coordinate 11,155,761 downwards.
ATTAATAATTTTCACGTACACATTAATAATTGGGTGTAATGTAATCAAATTTGTCATGTAATATAATGTAATCTTGATTACATCAATACATTTGATACTGTAATATATATAATCTTTAATTATAAGGATGATTACATTATTTTATTTGGTGTTTATTATTTTTTATAAGGAATGTAATTTGTATTATTATAAAATAATAAAAATATCTTGCGATTTCTACCGGCGGCCATTGCACCTCTGTCGGAGCTTGCGGTAGCCACCGGTAACCGCCGGCCGTCGCCGTAGGCAACCAAGGCAACCGTCGGTCGTTGCCGCAGGCAACCGCCGGTCGTCGCCGCAGGCAACCATCGACCGTTGCCAGGGGTGACGACGGCGGTCGGCGGGCCGCGGCGAACTAGGGGTATATTCGGTATTCAAATTTTGGTTAAACAATGACCTCATAATGTAATCGAATTACATAGTATTTACTTTTTAATCCGGATTACAAAACTTCACTACTTTTGTAATCAAAATTACATTATATTACAAGTTTAAAAGTAAATCAAATAAAATAATCAACCTTGTAATGTAATCCTGATTACATTACAAGACACATTACACCCTATCAAACGCTAAGAGATTTAGAATTCAAGACTTAACTGTGGTATATTATTGAGAATTTTTCTCATTAATCAATGAGGAAATCTAAACTTTGAGACTATGCTCTGGCGTATTATTGAAATTTTTTTATTAATCAATCAAGAATCTAGAGTTTGAAACTCAACTGCGGCATATTATTAAGAATTTTTCTCATCAATAATTTTTTTTTATTTTGTTTAGTCTCATATCTTAGGATTGACAGTACTACGAGCGAAGAAGCTTCTATATAAATACCTTATGAGCGGAGCTGTCCGGGGTGCCTAGAGTCGTCCGGGGTGCCCGGAACCCTTTTGAGCTCCTGGAGTTGACTTTTTGACCGGATCTAGTTTTGACTCAATCTGAACGTTGGGGGATAAAGTTTATCCCCCCAGGGTGCCCGAAACCTTCAGGGCGCCCCGACCAAGGCTATAAATATAGCCTTAGTCCAGAAGCTTAAAAACAACTCAAGAATTGTAATTCCAATGCTTGTGTGCTTTAAGTTTAGAGTTGAGCTTCTGTTTCTGTGTTTAAACGTTGTAAGAGACTTCTTTGCCTGAAGGAGATATTCTAGTGTGCTTCATCTTCCTTGGATTAACAACCTCCCCGGTTGTAACCAAGTAAATCTCTTTTGTTTCTTACTTTTAGTTTATTTGTTTAATTTATTTATGCAAGTGTTGTGTTGAGAGTTCGAGAAGGGTTGATTTTTGTTTTTATTTTTTCAGGCTATCAACCCCCCTTCAAGTCGGCCGCCAATGGTCCTACAATTAAGACTTCTAAGAAGTTAAAGAAAGTCACCAAGAAGGTCACAAGAGAAGCAATCCCTAGAATTGAGTTAGAGAAAGTGACCAAGGCTTCTATAAAGCCTAGAAAGGTTATTAGGAAGGTATCTAGGGAAGTTATCCCTAGTGAGTACCTAGAGCATCCAGGAGCATCAATAGGTTTTGGGTTCTGAGGAGCATATTCTCTACACCTTAGATGAGTTTAGAGAGTGTCAACTCTAAATGGGTAGGGTGGTTAACCCAACCTTAATAAAGTTGATACTCGGAGGTGTTTTCAAGGATTCTGTTAACCTTTGAAAATAAAAAGGATAAATTGATTACTCTTTGGAAGAGTAAAATGTGTCAAAAATTGAGGAAGTGGACTTAATTTTAATTGGCACAAGTAAGAAAAAAAATTGCTAAGTTGAGTTTTGACATTTTCTTGAGAAAATGAGGGCAATCTAGGATCAATTTTAGTTTAGCTAAGGATCTAAAATATTTAGATAGATTATCTAAGTATATTTTATTTATGCTAATTACTATGATTGTTTGTCCATCATATGCCATGACATCATATTTTGCATTCATGCTTATTATGAAAAATAAATAAAAATACCATGTCATGTCATACATACATTATGTAGCAATAGTATATTTTCCTTTGAAAATTGTTTCTTTTTGATGTATGTCACAACTCATCATGCATTGTTTTAATTTCCTTATAATTAAGGACAATGACATTTACTAATAAGTGACATCCTAGGTGGATGTACATGAATTAAAATGCCTAGATAGATATGCATGATCTCTAGTTTAGGGCAAAACCAAATCTACATCTAGAGCTGTCAGACGGGCCAACTCATGGTGGGGCGGGTCAGCCCGTGGCGGGCCAACCATTTGGTGGGGTGGGGCGGAGTGGGCCGTCAACTTGGCGGGTTGGGAAATTTCCAACCCAACCCAATCCAAGGTGGGTCGCGGGTTTGGCGGGCCAACCCGCGGGCCTATCAAATTTTTTTTAAAAAAAAGTTCATATCTTCAATGTTTTCCTTCGGAAATATTTTATCAATCAAATGTATTCATAAACAAGTATTTTAAATATAAATGGACATAAACAAGTACTTATGTTGGGTCAAAAGTACTATTTTATTTTAAAATTATAACAAAGAAAGATAATAAAATGACATAAAATTGTGCAACAAAGAGGAATAGTAATTAGGACTCTTGGTTGTGCGTCGAGCAGTTTAGATCAGTAGTACTCTGGCTGTGCGTGTGTAAACGAATCAAATAAGAAGGTTATCTACTTTTAAGAAGGTCATCTAGTTTGAGTACACACACCAAGCTCTTCATTGTGCATAATGTATGTTTCAGATTTATCCCATAAACGAATCAAATAAGAAGGCCATCTACTTTTAAGATTAATCGACTTTGTATGCATATATATTTCTGTAACTTTTGTCTATCATACTCAACTTCACAAGTATGGACTTTTCCTAATTAGTATTCCTCTCAACGAAGAAGATAATAAAATGCTACAATTTAACCCCTGGTACTCTCGCAGTTGCAGTATTGACTACTGATATAGACTGCTTACATGTGTTTCTCAACCCGCGGGCCAACCCAAGCCCATCGCGGGCCGACCCGCGCGGGTCGCGGGCCTAGCGGGGTAGCCCACGACGGACCTGGGTTGATAAAATTTCAACCCAACCCGCTTAATTGGTTTGGCGGGGCGGGCCAACCCGACGGGCCTAACCCAAATTGACGGCTCTATCTACATCTCACAAAGACTATAAGTTGACTTGTATGTGCTTTAGTACGCATTAGATACAAGTGAGATGTTAGGATAATGAACAAAACTCAAGATGTTAATTTAGTACATCGTATTGGGTTTTGATTTTATCAAAACACATAGTTATGTGACCTCCAATCATTGGGAAAACTAATGTATAAGTCATGTGCATTGAGCCTTAAGAATATGGTTGGAAATTAGTTTTGAAAATAATTTTAAAATACTTTTAGAAAACCTTGGTGAATACTATCTTTTGATAGTAATCATCATTTAAAAGTTAGACAAAAACTAGAAGAAAACATTGAAATTTTTAAGAGTTTTTAAATTTATGTCAATCTTTGAAAATAAGGTGTAGTTTCTTATAAAACTATTTTTCCATGATAGTATATACCCTAAATAATGTCTACAAAAATTTTCATGATTTTTAGAATTTTGTAGAATTTCTAGGACATTTCTGAATTTCGATAAAATTGAAATTCAGGAAATCAGAGTTCCAATCAATCGGGCGATCGATTAAGTGCCTTAATTAATCGAGTGATAGATTGAGAAAGAGTTTCTCACGAGCAAAGACTCACAGAATCGATCAGTCGATCGATTCAACGTTGCTGGATCGATCAGTCGATCGATTCAAGTAGTTTTTCCGCGAATAGAAGCTCGCAGAATCGATTAGTGGATCAATTGAAATGGTGTTAATTGATTGAGTCCTAACCCCAATCAATTGAGAAGTCTAATTTTGGTTGGGAAAGTCTAATTTCAGCAACTTAAGTCATTTCTAGTCTCTTTAACCATTCCTAACCCCTTAGAATATATTTATATGCATTTAAGGGTAGTCTTCATGATAAAAACAAGGAGAATTGTTTATGGAACACTAGGTTGAAGTTTAGGTTGAGGTTTGTATTCAAATATTGATACTTGAATCTCAAAACTTTAAGTTTGGATTTCCTAAAGATTTAGGGATTCCAAGTCATTGTTGTTGGTGCAATATTACCTAGGTCTAGGTTGACCTGGTTGACTGAGCTTGAATTGGTTCAAGCTCGAGTCTTGATGTTTGGGTTTCGATATTTGACAATACATGTAGACAACACATGGAGATTGCAGGTGCGATTGTTCATGTGGGGAGATTGTGAAGGAGAGTCAAGTTGGTCAAGGTTGACTGGATACTTGACTGGAAAATCTTGGTGAGTGAAGCTAAGTGAAAGTCCTAACTGGAAGGTTAGGTAGATTGGAAAGTCCTGGTGAGTGAAGCCAGACAGATGAAAGTCCTGGTGAGTGAAGCCAGGCAGATGAGAAATCCTAGTGAGTGAAGCTAGGTGAAAGTCCTGGTGAGTGAAGTCAGGCAGATGAGAAGTCCTAGTGAGTGAAGCTAGGCAGAAAGAAAGTCCTGGTGAGTGAAACCAAGCACGAGTAAATCCAGATGGATCAAAGTTGATCGGACATCTGGTGTTGAAAAGTCCAAGTAGGTCAAAAGGTTGACCGGATACTTGGCACGGGGAAATCTAGGTGGATCAAGGTTGATCGGACACCTGGAGGAGAAAAGTCCAAGTGGGTCAAAGGGATTGACCAGACACTTGTTGAAGGAGTCCTAGCAGGTCAAGGGTGACCGAATGCTAGGCATGATGTATCAACAGGTCATGGTTGACCGGATGTTGGTTTAGAAGACTTTTGGACTTAATTGGGCAAGTCCACATGGGCTGGATCGATCAACCGATCGATTGGCTCATGCCCAATCAATCAATCGATCGATTGGGAGAGTAGCGATCGCACAGAACAGCTCTGGATCGATCGGTCGATCGATTCAGAGCCTCCAATCGATCGGCCGATCGATTGGGAGTCGCGATTCTGCGCGATAAGCCCTAGATCGATCAGCCAATCAATCCAGGCAATTCTTGAGAGCACATAAGCACTCTGGATCGATCGGTTGATCGATCCAAAGCCTTCCCGATCGATTGGGAGCAATCCAATCGATCGGGATCCGACCGTTGGTGCAGAATATAGTCGTTGTCGAGCTCTTTCTTAGCCAACACTTGCACTGTTCATCTCTGATCTTCACAGCAGCTTCTCCACAGCGTTCTTCCACTCTCAACGCCAGTTCTTGAAGGATCTTAGAGAGACATCCAAGTCAAGAGGCGTGACTACAACGAGAAGAAGAAGCTAGAGTTATGATTTTCATTACATATCTTGTAAGATATTTCTTATATTTGTCTTCCCTTACTTCCTTCTTGTATTGAGAGTATTGTAGGACTTCTCCGCCTTCGGTAGTTACCGAAAAGGAATGTTTACATAGTGGAGGGTGCGTGAGTGTGTGGATCCTTGGATTAATCACTTCTTCTTGAGGTGAATATTAAGTAAATCCTTTGTGTTAGCATTGTGTGTGTTGTTTCTTGTATTTCCGCTGCATATCCTTGAAGAAACAAGCAACGACGAGCATGAGATCGCGCCGAGCTATTCACCCCCCCTCTAGATACATTTCGGTCCCAACAATTGTTAGTACAATGACAGAAGTTTGGAGCATGTCTTTAGGGGGAGCTATTCTTTAAGGACATGAATTATTTTTCAAACCCATGGAAGGTGGTTTACCTTCTTTAGAGAAAATGCTCTAGGATGAGCATTGTGAAATGGTTTCATGCTCAAGGGTGAGCATGAGATATAATGAAGGGTATGAGACCTTCATTGTAGTGTTGTGACCAACATGTGAGGTTGTAAACAATGTATGAGTAACTCTTAAGAGGAAGAATTTTTGATGTATGCCAAAGGAGGAGAATGTTGGGTTTAAGTTAGACCTTTATTACCTAAAGAGGGAGTTTGCCCTCTAGGAAAGGAAGAGAATGAAGGAAACCCTCATTCATGCTTTGGCATGAAAAGGAGTTAAGGCTATGGGATTAGCCTAACTTAAAGTTATTGTCAAATATCAAAAAGGGGGAGATGGTTGGTGCAATATCCTCTAGGTCAAGGTTGACCAGGTTGACTAAGCTTGAGTTGACTCAAGCTTAAGTCTTGATATTTGGATTTCGATGTTTGACAATATATGAAGATTGCAGATGCAATCATTTGATTGGAGAGATTGTTGGTGTTGTTTCCCTCTGGTCAAGGGATGACCAGTTTAATGTGAAGAAGAGTCAAGTAAGTCAAGGTTGACTGGATACTTGACTGGGAAAGTCCTAACTAGAGGTTAGGCAGTTTGGACAATCCTAGTGAGTGAAGGTAGGTGAAAGTCCTGGTGAGTGAAGCTAGGCAGACGAAAAATCTTAGTGAGTAAAGGTAGGTGAAAGTCTTGATGAATGAAGCCAGACAGGTGAAAATCTTGGTAAGTGAAGACAGGTAAAAGACCTAATGAGTCAAGCTAGGCAGTTGTGAAAGTCCTGTTGAGTGTAGCCAGGCAGATAGAAAGTCCTAGTGAGTGAAACTAGACAGATGAAAAGTACTAATGAGTGAAGTTAGGCATGTGGAAATCCAGGTCGGTCAAGGTTGATCGGACACCTGGTGTTGGGAGTTCAAGTAGGTCAAAGGAGTGACCAGATACTTGGCACAAGGAAATCCAGATGGGTCAAGGGTGACCGGACATCTGGTGAAACGAAGTCCAAGTAGGTCATGGAGGACCAGACACTTGGTACGAGACGATATGTCCAAGTGGGTCAAGGTTGACCGGACACTTGACACGAGGAGAAAAGTCCAAGTGGGTCAAAGGATTGACCGGATACTTGGCGAAGAAGTCCCAGCGGATCAAAATTGACCGGATGCTAGGCATGAAGAAGCCCCAACAGGTCACGGTTGACCGGATGTTGGGTTTGGGAACCTTGGGCTTGAGTTAAGAAAGTCAAAGGGAGGTCAATCAATCAACCGATCGATTAAACCATGTAGCAATCAATCAACTGATCAATTGAAGGTATGCTACGAGTGAAGGTTGGCCTAATCGATCATCCAATCGATTGGGCATCGCCAATCGATTAGTCTATCGATTGGGCACCACCAATCGATCGGTCGATCGATTGGGGGCTAGTTTTTTCGCGCAGACGCGAGGAAGACTGAATCAATCGATCAATTTAGGCTGTTTCCAGCAGAACACAGAGGCACTCTGAATTGATCGGTTGATCGATCTAAACCTCCCCAATCGATTGGTCAATTTATTGAGAAATGATATTTGCATAGGATGCAAGTTTTGGATGGCTGAGATCACTGGGATCTGACGTGGCAATCGATTGAGAGAGTGCCCAATCGATTGGGAGCCCTAGAAGTACAGATATAAAGGCGACGACGAGTTCAAACGCTGTAACGCTTCTCTCGATTCTTCTCCACCAAGCTCACGACTTTTCCACCAGTTCTTGGAAGATCTTGGGGACAAGTATTGTTGCACTTCCAAGATTCAAGAGGCGTTCTTCAACGGCAAGGTCAAACAAGAAGAGGTTTTTCATTTGCATTCTTGTATTTTCTTCTTGTGTGTGTTGTATCTTGTTGTATGAGTTTGAACAAGGCTTCTCCGTCTTCGATAGTTATCAAGGAGTATTTTTCATAGTGGAGAGTATGTTGTGTGTGGATCCTTGGATTAGTCACCTCTTCTTGAGGTAGATACCAAGTAAATTCTTCGTGTTAGCGTTGTAAGTGTGTTTCGTGTTTTATTCTGCTGCATATCATCATCACGAAGCAAAACAACGAGTGTGACGAACTATTCACCCCCCCTCTAGTTACAAATCGACGTCAATACAAACAAAGGAATCTAAAAGCAATATGGAGTGAATTATCATATGAAGAGTTTGAGAACGAAGAGTACACTGGACTCGCACTAACTATTGACTACCAAGAGGTGAGCATTGATGAAGGAGGAGTTACTTCAGTGGAAAATAGTGATAAAGGGGAAGCATCAAATTACGTGTCCGACACGGTAAGTGAAGACGTTATCTACCCCCGATCAATTATATAATGACATTAAAATAATATCTAGGTTTTTATATAAATTAAGGTCAAAGTATTTAAGTTTAAAAAGAATGTGTAATGATATTAAAATTAAGTTAGCAACAACATGTCATACAGACCAATTTGATAAATTTTAAATTAAAAATGAAAAATTAAAAGATCAAATAGAATTGCTAAAAAAGAATTGTACGTACTAAATTTAAATTTTATATAGATTTCAAATTTTAAAAATTTTGGAGGACTTAATTGGTGTTAAAAAAAATCACAGAGGCAAAATTTCAAAAATATCAAAAAATGATATTCCATGGAAATACTATATAAATCTAGTAGGTAAAAATTTATTTTGGATATCTAAATTTATTTTGATTCATTATTTTTTAAAAAAAAATTGCTAAAATAAATTTTATATGTATGTTTGAATTTTTTTTTTTTAGAAAAATTAACTTGAATAAATATTATTTATTCAATTTTTTCTATTAAATATTTTTTCAGTGATAGATAAAAAATGTTATCTGCTAGCATAAATATTTTTTAAAAAAATTCATTTGATATATAATTCTTTATAAATTCTTTGCCAAAAATTTTTAATATTAAATTTTTTTAATATTAAATTTTTTTAAGATTAATTTTTGAAAAACTCAATCTTTTGGTAGATAATCATTATATTTTCTATATTAAAAAAAAATAGCTATATTTTTACAAGTCCAAATCTATTTTTAAGTATTTAAATTTAAAAATTATAAAAATATTTACTATGGTTAAAAGAAAAATATGCTTTTTGTGAAAAAATTTATTCTGATCTAATTGCTTATGTTTGACCTTGATAAAAAATTTCAGGATTTTACAAAAATTAAAAGTAATTTTTAAATTATTGTTGGAAAAATGAGGATTAATTGTTTAAAAAAAATTTCTTTGCAAAATAATTGCAATAAAAAGACATATTCCTGAATAATATGATTAAAAAATTTTATACTATTTTTCTATATTTTTTTTCTTTTTTTTTTAATGATCAAAAGGAAGAAATTAAAGGAATTAAGTTAAGGGGAAGTTTAAAATATTTAATGTTTTCTATTGTAATTTTCTATATTTTCTGTCTTGTACTTCATTTCATAAATTTAAATTATGATCATTTTAAATTTAAATTTATTATTTGCTTACCCTACCTCTAGTCGGGTTGATACACATCAAAAAGGAGAAGATTGTAAGTACCTTTGGTTATTTTTGATTTGATCAACTGAGTTATGTTGAGCTATGTATGCTTGATATCTTGTATTTGAGTGTGTAGAGACTAGGAACACAAGAAGTCGAGCGGAAGGTGTGGCAAGCGAGAAAAATGTCACGGGAAGTAAGTTGATGGCTCAGTGCATACAAGAGACAAAGAGCTGTGGAAGAGTACATGTAAGATCCGACAATCAAATAATAAGTGTTATTAGAGAAATAACCTTATTAGATTTTTAGAAATTTTTTTTAAAAAAATTAGAATTTAAACGAAGTTTATATGACACATTTAAGAGGATGAATCAATTAAATTTATGGAAAACCGGTTTGGAATATCCCTTAAATGGGAGTCGATTGATTTCATTAAGCTTAATGTTGGAATTAATTGACCTAGCTAAATATAAAAGCTTAACTTAGGTTTAATCCCCAATCATTACATGACCTCTTCTCCTCTCCAACATCGTGACTCCCATGTCTGCCCCGATGCCACAAGCAACGTCATCACCCAATTGCACCGACACCACCGATCCACCACTGCCTTGCTCCTCACGAGCATCGCCGCCGCCCCGACGCCACTGCTCGATCTCAATTTCCTAGTCGCTGACCGGGTAGGAGCTTCTATAGCCCAATCCACCGCCGCCTCTCCCCTTTCAGCCATGCCATAGATTTGGATCCACCCCATCGCTCTCTATCTGAGCCCAACTTAGTCGTCAGTCGCCACTCATCTGGCCACAAGAAGGTACGATGTGCCCTCTTTACTTCTGCTCTTCCTTTGGTTCAACCACCCACCACTATTGACATCTGAGTGGCACATGGGATTAGAGATCGGCGACCATAAACTCTACTGAATCCTAGCCACCACAGTAGTCGGCAATCCCTGAGGCGTTGAGTGTTGTTGGGTCAAATTCATAATTGCCGAAGAGGGAGCCAAGTTACGTGTTGTAGAGGTAAGGGAATTTGTAGGTTAAGTGTTAAAAACATGTAAGTTACAGATTGTGTAGGGCTGATTTCTACTGGTGATTCTAATTCATATAGAAATTTGAAATGTGGAAGAAATGGTGGAGGTTAACTGGGTTGGTTATTATCAGGAGGTTGAGGGGATAATTTCTTACAAAGAGATCATTGTAAAACAACTTGAAACCATTCCATTATTATTTTATGGGAAAATTCACGTTTGGTAAACTCTAATTTAGTCAATAGATTGGTTGAATTGAAGGTAATCATTAATAAGGGTTGAAGTGTTATATGGATCTATGATTAATCTGATTAAGAATTAATTAAGAAGTTAATTAATTAATTAATAGATTGATTAATTAATTAATTAATAGGTTGATACATTGATTATAGATCCTTAGTTTTGTCTCGTATCTAGTATTGGTAGGATTTGAGCTGGATGTGATCTCTCGGACTTGAAGATGGTTGGAATGATCTATAGATAAAGACAGATACTTCTTGACTTGTTTCTGTAATACTTTAACCTTAGTGCATGAGCTATGTTTAGATAGGTTGTTATATTTACCTTGACTCTACTCATATTATTTCATAAGCTTGATACTATTGGACCCAGATAAGCCGACAGGAGGGGAGATGAACTGCCTGTTAAGAAATAATGAAAAGCCTTCCTCGACTTGTAACTCAGATTAGTAGTGCAGTTAAAAACAAAATAAATGAACAACTTAAAAGACGAGGCCAAAAGATTTACTTGATTACAACCGGAGAGATTGTTAATCCAAGGCAAGTAAACACACTAAAGATCTCCTTCTTTGAAGGCAGAGAAGTCTCTTACACTCGTTGAAAGCTCAAAAAGTAGCTAGGAAATAAATACAGGAGTTGTTGTTAATTTCTTAGGTCCAGGGGTCTTTTTATAGCCCTTCAAAAATCTTATCCTACGCTTGAAGGCGCCTTCAAGAGGCTTTAAAGGTGCCTACAGCGTGGAGAAATTATCCATGCGAGGATAGAACTCTATCTTCACTGACGGCTGAATTTTGCTTAGTTGAAGGCGTCTTCCATGGTGGGTTCCTGTTGAAGGTGCCTTCTCACTGAAAGGAGCGGAGGCACCTTTAACTCCATTGAGGGCACCGCCAGCAGCTCCGCAGCTCCCTTTTGGCTCTCTTGCTGCTCCGATCGTCTGGGTGATTTTGTCCATCCGGAATAGGGCTCACCCGAACCCAATTTCTAGTCTTTTCCTCGAGCAGACTTCCTCCCCGGCTTCTCGTCCCTCGGATCACCACGCACGTCCTTCTTGTCCGCCGGTGTACTCTTCCACAGCACCTTGTTCCTCGGATGCACCGAGCACGTCGACTCTCTTCTCGTGTCATCCTTCTCGCTAGCTGTATCTTCCGTCGACTTCCTGCACTCCTAAGCTCCTGTACACTTAAACACAGAGATCAAATACTAACATGACCTAACCTGACTTGGTTAATCACATCAAAACTACAACGAGTTCCAACAGATACTTGGTTGCTTAATCTTTGAGATGATTGATTCTATATCTATACAGTCTCTCATTGGTCATCTATGATATTTAGTAAATATTGGATATTTTATTAGTTGCATTTATTATTGTATATAATGTACTGGACATGCTGGTTATACTGTGGTATAGTTGTTTGCTATATCTGTGGTAATGATTATTTGCATATTACTCATCATAGCATTTCATACATGTTGGCGACTATGGCTCCCTTGTGGTCGAGAGAGTCGTCGGTCGCTACTGCTCACTCCACCACTCAGGGTAGTGTGCTTGGAGTGAGTGCAGCTTGTCTTGACGTGTCCAACTCACTTCACTCAGGGGTAGTGTTAACTGGAATTACGAGCAGTAGAGACCCCGTTGCTATGTAGCTAGATAGCTACTCAGCAAACTGTCCACTCGCACCACTCATGAGTAGTGGTTGTTGGCAGTATGTATAGTTGTTATTGTCCCGATCTCTCGACCATATAGGGGTGGTGGTAGTTGAGGTGTGGGTGGGAGTGACCATGCTATGCATATGATATGTGATTGCGTATGCTGTTATTGTATTATATATTTGTGACTGTGATATGTTTACATATACTTGAGATATATATGTTGCATGCTTATCGACATTGGATTACTTATTGATAGTATGTATACGTCATACATGCTGCTTTTGTAGTTATGAGCAATACAGTTGTAGATCTTCACTTATTCCTTACTTTCTATTATTTGCTTAGTATATGGGTTAAGGTATAAATATTTATTATAATATTACTGTAGTTCAAGTTATTTGTAAGGTCCCACTAACATCGAATGATTAAAGTAGGAAATTAGAATTTTTTTTTTGTTTAGCTAGATGACAAAGGTAATCCGATAATAATAATAATAATAATAATAATAATAATAATAATAATAATAATAATAATAATAATAATAATAATAATCGCCATTTATTAAGAAATTATTTTATAATTTTTTTTTATAAATTTTTAGAGGTTAAACAGGCGATATATTGATTGGGATAAATCTAACTTTGAGGAGGAGGGGGGCCTATTTAGAAATTAAGTAGAAGTTAATAGATACAATTAATCTAAGATTGAGATTTAATTACCCAATGTATATAACCTAAATCTGATTCCCACTTCATTCCCTCACCCCTCGCATAACGATCCTCCTCCTCCTCTTCGCCGCCACAACCCAAACCCACCCATGCCCTAAGCCTCGGCCGACCGACGTCTCCATGCCGACGATCTCCTCAGTGGACGACACCACAAGTAGCATACTTTCGCGACCAACGGGGTTTTGAATTTGATGATGTACTCGTTCTTCCGCAAGCTAGCAGCAAATTTAATAGTTGACAAATTGATTTCGAGGTTGTAATATTTCTGCATAAGGGAATTTGGTTTTATTTGCAGCAGATTTGGTATAGTGCAAAACCATTTTGATGTTGTATTGTTTCTTCTTATTGGTTCCGGTTTTCTTGCAGCAGATTTTGTGAGTGTATGATTGAGTTTATTTGATGTTGTGTTTTTTTTTCCTGATAACACTTGTTTTGGGACAGCACTAGTAGAAAATTGTGTGGAATGGTTTTAGTTTGCTGGATCGAACAAGATTGATGCTTGGGTTGTGATCCCGTCCGAAAGCTGAGTCGGACGGAGGCTGGCTGCGGTGGCCTGGTTGCTGGCGGAAAGTCTTAGGTGATCCGGCTCCCACGGGTGGCTGACGCTGCTGCAGGACCCTGCGCACACTCAGACAATCCCCCCTCTCACGTTAGAGACCAGAACCCACGGAAAAAGTCCCCGGATCAGGCCCTCCGACGCTCAAGTCATGTCCTTTTTCCCTAGAAGAAAACAGAGAGAGCCCAAAAATGAAAAGTTGTGAAAGGAAAAAAAATGACGAGAGTGCGTGTACCCGCATACGAGGAATCTCCTCCTTTTTATGCACCCGCCTTGCTTCCAGAACCTGCCATCCTGTCAGAAAACGTTAGACGCTAGACTTTGTCGTATATCCCCGACACCTGTCGCGCTGCTATTGGTCGTGAAGGCATCTTCTTGTTTAGGAACCTCCGCCTTTACACAGAGGTTTTGTCTTGTAGTGAAGGACATCTGTCAAGCTGTCATTGGTTATGAGAGCATCTTTTCGCTTAGGAAACTCCGCCTCTGCACATCTCCCTGGTATGCAATGATTACCCTTGACGGACAGTTGTGCTCCTCCGACTCCTGCACAGCTTAGCTCGTCCTATTTATCGCGGTCTGCATCTACCTCGCACCCTCGACTAGATCCCGTCTCTAAACGTTACCTGCCAGTCGGGCTGACTCCGACCAGCTCTGCTGCTTCCGACCTGTGAGTCGTGCCTTGCACTCCCAGACCTTCGAATCGCAGGCCTGTAAGTCGGGCTACCACTACCCAGCTCTGCCGCTCCTGACCCATGAGTACTTGCTGGCCCACGACCGTAAGCCCGTAGATCGGGCTGTCTTTGCACAGCTCTGACGCTTCCGATCTATGATTTATGACTTGCGCTTCCGGGCCTTTGAACCGCAGGCCTGCAGACCGGGCCATCTCTACGCAGGCCTGTAAGTCGGGCTACCACTACCCAGCTCTGCCGCTCCTGACCCATGAGTACTTGCTGGCCCTCTACCGTAAGCCCGTAGATCGGGCTGTCTTTGCACAGCTCTGACGCTTCCGATCTATGATTTGTGACTTGCGCTTCCGGGCCTTCGAACCGCAGGCCTGCAGACCGAGCCGTCTCTACGCAGCTCTGTACTTCCGACCTCTGAGTTGTGACCTGTCCCTCGACCATAGGCCTGCAGATCAAGCTGCCTCTGCCCAGCTTTGTCAATCCCAACCTGCATCTGTATTCCGCCTGCCGTCTTCCTTTGTTTTCCAACGGCTTCGCCTGCTTGAACAATAAGTCTGCCTGACCTCTGCTTATTCCATATGCTAGCCTTTTGACTGACTAGTCAGCTTGACTATTGACCGCCACGTCTTCTTGACTTTTGACCGTCATATGGCCTTGACCCTTCTCACCCTTTCCTCTTGGACCCCTCCATTACCAACCGTATCAGGTTGTGATCTGTTTGCTTAATTCTTTGTCGGTTTCAGATTTGTTTGGACAGATTCGAAGGTGTTGTATTGATTTCGTTGTGCATATTCTCCTTGCGCTGGCTGCAGAAATTTCGGAACAAATTTGAAGGTGAACTCTATTTCGTGTGTTTTCGCTTCTTGTATTGGCTGCAGATTTAGTGGACAGATTTCAAAGGTTGTGATTCGATTCGGAACGTCGTTTTCATTCTTCAAAGTAGCTTGGTTTCGGGACAGATTTGGATGTGGTGAACCAAACTTGATGTAGTTCTATTTGGCAAAATCGTTTTAAATTCTGAGCAGATTTGCAGATTTTGAATTTGACTTTGATGTTGACTGCTTTTGGCAAATTGGTTTTGAATTCTGGATTAATTTGGAAGACTGAATTGAGTTTGATGTTGGTTCTCTTGTGGCCTGTTGGATTCGGATTTCTGGATAGAGTTGAAGGGTGAGAATCGATTTCGAAGTCATCTTTCTTTTCTCAAGATGGTAGTAACTTTGTGACAGATTTGGTAGGATGTGTATCATTTTCAATATTGTGATCACTTCTTCATATTGGTTTGAAATTCTAGTACGGACTTGGAAGTAAGGGAAATTGGTGTTGATTTAATAGTTGTTCTTTTGTTTTCTCTAGCTATGCATGATCAGATTGAAACAAAATAAAAATATAGTTGGCTAAGCATGTGATGATATCTCATTTTTCATAAAGGTTCAATTAATTATTATGCGTGTATGTTGGCAAGTATTATTTCGTCTAGTAGGTATGGACTTTTGAGAAAAGGAAAGAGAGGTAGGCGTCTAAACAATTTCGCAAAAGTTCCCAAGTTCTTCGTGAGGTTTTGTGTTAACTTCCGGTTCTGGTCTTTGGATTATTTCTTGTCATGGCTAGATGATACGAATTATGTAGATTTGCTCTTTTATGTTATGAAAAAGGAGTTGTTTATTTAATTATTTTTCTTGTATGACTTGATGGTATGATCTATGCATGTTATCTCCTATATGTTAGGATAAGCTGAAGTTAGGAATCTCCTATCTGAATAATTGAAAATTTTGGTGAATAAATGGTGATAATGCGGGATTGGTGCTCCGGGATAAGTTTTCGGGAGGGTCTTTCCAAACATGACTGTTAATGAATGTATGATGGTTTCGGCTAGACGGATATATAGTTTCCCCTAAGAAGTGTTGGAACTGATGTGACCATTAGAGGGGGGAGTGAATAGCGTTTCGTGGCACTTGCGTCGGTTTGCTTCGTCTTGTTGTTGTGCAGCGGAATACTCGAAGACAAACACTCACAATGCTAACAATTAGGATTTACTTGGTATCCACCTCAAGAAGAAGTGACTAATCCAAGGATCCACACACGACACGCTATCTCCATTAAGAACAACTCCTTCTCGGTCGCAGCTGGAGACGGAGAAGCCTCGTACAAACTCACACATAACACAAACACAAATACAAGAAGAAACTCTAAGAATACAAGTGAATACATCTTTCTTCTTGCTACTTGTTGTTGCTTCTTGAACCTTGAAGATGCTCCTCAAGTACCTTCAAGAACTGGCGTGAGTGCTGGAGAAATCACTGTGAAGATCGTTGTAAGCTAGCAAGAAAAGATCGCAAAAGATCTAGCGAAAAAAACGCTCCGCCCAGACTTTAAACAGTGCTCCCAATCGATCCAATTCATCCCCAATCGATTGCCACATCAGCACCGCTCCATCGCAGTCATCCATCACCTACATCCTGCGCAACGGTCACTTCCCAATCGATTGACCGATCGATTGGGACTGCCTGAATCGATCGCCCGATCGATTCAGCACCTTTCTGTGCTCTCGCGTCCGCGTGAGGGCTCCTGCTACCCAATCGATCGACCGATCGATTGACAACTCCCAATCGATCGCCCGATCGATTGGGAAAGCCTCTGTGCTCGCGATTCCACATCCCAATCGATCGACCGATCGATTGGGCCTTCCCATAATCGCAACACAATCCAAATCGATCGATCGATTGATTTGGACCCTGATCGATCGATCGATTTGAACTCTGTTCGATCGCCCGATCGATTGAACACTCTGAACTTGATTCAAACTCAAGTCCAAAGTCCCAAACCCAACTTCCGGTCAACCATGACCTGTCGGGTTTCCATGCCTACCATTTGGCCACGTCCGACCAACCTCGAACTAACCTTCTAGCCTCCTCCATCAGCCTTGCGTCCCTCGGATATCTCCCCATCCTTCACACCTTGCCTTCAGGAGCTTCCTTCAGTCTCATCCTAGTTGTTGGGTCTTCCTTGCCAAGTCATACCAGGACTTACCTTGCCAAGACCACATGCTTGGACTTACAACCTTTGCCAAGATCACACTTGGACTTTCCGTTGCTTGGCTCCTCACCAGAACTTCCCAATTGCCTGGCTCCTCACCAGGACTTTCTCTTTTGCCAAGATCACACTTGGACTTTCAGTTGTCTGGCTCCTCACCGGGACTTTCTCCTTTGCCAAGATCACACTTGGACTTTCCAATTTGCCTAACATCTAGTTAGGACTTTCCCAGTCAAGTCTCCTGTCAACATTGACCTGCTTGACTTGTATTCTCATCAGCCTGGTCAACCCTTTGACCATCTCCATAATCGGACGATTGCACCAGCAATCTCCTTATATTGTCAAACATCAAAACTTAAATCCCGACTCAAGCTTGACTCAACTCAAGCTTAGTCAAACTAGTCAAACTTAACCTAGGAAAATTGTCCCAACAAGAAGTACTTCCCAATGAGTCATGAATATGGACAGAATAACTGTGCTCTAATAAAGGTTACCACAAATGCACCATGCTTACTGATGATAGATTATATTAAAGTTTTCCTTATTGTGTATGTGATCAAATACAACTTGTACTCTTAGTAAATGAGGTTAAAGTGTTCTTTTATTGTGGATATTATAGCATGCTTGATTTTGATTGAAGTTAAAATGTAAAAGAAAGTTCATGTTCATAATTCCTAGTTTTAAATATTGCTCTTCTGTTTCCATCATGTACCTACTTATGGAAAATATATTTGCGGATCGGTAGACTCATAATGTAAATGATACAGGTATAGGAGATGACACCAAGGAGGTGATAGAGGATGTAGAGGTGGAGTAACTGAGTAGATGAGATGGAATGCATCGTACACTATTCAAGGAGCTTAAGAGCCTGTTAATAAATGTAGTCTTTTGATTGTTATGTGGACGTGAGTTGGAGACTATTCATTTTATGTTTTCATATTTTGTCATTGGGAGTTTAAGAAAATTTTTATTCGGAAGATATATATTGAGAATTGAAGTTTGCATGTAATGAAATTGCCTTTGGGTCTAAAGTAAATGTTGTATGTTATATGTTGAATAATTTAGGAAGGGAGTTATGGGTTGTTTCATTATTATTTTCCCATGAGACTATATACCTTTAAATTTTTAGATATATATTATGTTCATGCACTATATGTCTATTACCTACTAAGTCACTTGCACTCACCACCCTTTAAACTAGTCTTTCTTTCGCCAGGGAGCATGTAGATGATTTATGAAGTCACTTGGAGATCATATCCGCCAGTCTCATGTCATATCGAGCGACTTCTTTCGTTATTGCTTCCACTTGCATTATTGGTTTTAGATTTCTACGTGTGGTATGTATCTTCTATATAAAGTTTAGCCTTATGGCTTTCTTGTAATTGTTTTGATGTTGTTGTGTCAAGTCGGGCCGGCTCGCAGTCAGTTGTATTGCTTATGTGTTTTGCTTATATCTTCTGCTGTATTTTTGGTCTAGCCATGTGGGATGTATATTATCTTGCATGGTTGTGTTTTGATTCCAATCGTGTGGCCTGTAGATATTATTCTTGTATAACCGAGTGACTTATGTATCTAGGTTTCAATTGTCACTGTCACAAGAGAGGTGCTATCCGATTTTCGTCGAACAACCTTACCCTCGAGGCGTGACAGTATATCAATGGAGTGAAAAGGACGTGCAAGATAAGAAGCCGAGGAGGAAGTCTGGTCGAGGAGAAAGTCGGAATTAGGTTCAAGTGAGCTAAAATCCGGACCATTGCAATGTGGATAAAACTTTATCCACTTAGAGGTGCCCTGGATGCTTTTGGAGGTGTCCCCAAGCCACGTCAACCAACGGTAACTTCTTCCAGAATGTTATAATATAATTTTTGAGCTTCCGAAGTCTATAAGAGGCTACAATGCCTTCAATGAAGGAGAAATTTAGTGCACTTTCACTTGCCTTGGATTAACAACCGCCTATATTATAATCAAGTAATTTCTAACCTTTTATTTCATTTAATGTTGTTTATTATTTTGATTAATTAATATTTCAATGTTCTTGCTAAATAGAAAGACAGAGAATTGTTTAACTCAAATTGCAGACTATTCATCCCTCCTAGCCGGTCTATGACAGTCCAACAGTAACTACCCCGGGTTAGTTTTGATGTGATCAACCAAATAAAATTAGACCCTGTGTTTGATGCTTTATGTCTGAGTGTACAGGAACTTAGGAATACAAGAAGTTGATCAAAGATGCAGCGAACGAGAAGGATGTCACGGGAAGAGAGTCGACGGGCTTGGTGCATCTAAGGGACGAGGAGTTGCGGAAGAGTATACCGTTGAAGGGAGAAGGACGCTTGCGGAGCATCCAAAAGACGAGAAGTTGGGAGGAATCCTGCTAGAGCACAAGGTTGGAGTTGGGTTCGGATGAACTCAACTCCGGATCACTGAAGCATTACCCAAGTGAGCGGAATCTGAAAATGGTCAACTCAAAAGTTGACCTTGAAGACCTAAGGTGCCTCAGTTGGCTTGAGGAGCCTCATATTCCCAGAGAAGCCACTACTACGAATGAGACTTAAGGCACCTCTGATGGAGTGAAGGTGTATCAAATGAATAGTAATCGAGACGTCTCAAATCAGCTGGAAGCACCTCTGATGACCAGAATCGTTACAGAGTGGATAAGCAATGGATTCCACCTTAGCCTAATGGAGGTGCCTCCAATGAATCAAGAAGTTATAGATCCGTAAGTTCAGCTAAACATTGGCATTGATAAGGATAAAATTTATCCAGTTGGAGACCCCTCCAAGCATTTGAGGTGCCTCTAATGTGTCACATCAGTAAACGATCACTTCGATCAATAGCTATAAATAACACCATAAAGCCAGTTGTAAAGACCACACTTGTACTTGCATATATATTCTTGTTCTTCAAAGTCTATGCTTTCAACTACTATAAGAGTCTTCTCCGCCTCCGACCTTTGTCGAAGAAGATCTTTAGTACCCTTTCAATTACCTTAGATTAGCAACCTCTCTGGTTGTAAACTAAGTAAACATTCTATCTCTTAGCTTTTTTTATGTTATTTTCTTTGAATTAATTGTGTGTCCTTGCTAAGTAGAAAGCAAAAGAAATTCTAATTTTAATTGAAGTCATCTATTTATCCCTTCTAACTGGTCCACTCGATCCAGCACATGAAGGTCTAGCCTTTACTAAAATTGTAAAATACCAGAAAATAGGCGAATATTAATAAGGGAATTTTTCGGAATTTTTGGAAATTTTTCGGAAATTTTTCGGAGCTCGTACGGACGAGTTGACGGGGATAAAAATGGGATCCGGAAAAGCCTGTTTAGGCTACCCCAATTAAGTGAGGAAATGTTTATATTTATATTATCTTTTTCTTTTTTCTTATTTTTATTTCCCGTTTCTTTTTCCTCTCCCGCGAGCCCGAGCCTTTCGCCCGACGCCATCTCCTCTGATCCCTAACCGCCGGAGCCCTAACCGCCGGCCACGGTGGTTTTTCTTCCTCCCTTTCCACTTCTTCTTCTTCTTCTCCTCTGCCCGAGCCGAACCCTCTTTCCCTCATCTCTCGCGACGTCGGTTTTCTCCACACCGACGCCTCTGCCCTAATCTCTTTGCGCCGATCTCCTCTTTCCCTCGCCCGGAGCAGTGCCGCTCCTCTCTGTGCCGCTTCATATGTGCCTCTGTGCCCTAGCGTTGGCCCGCCGCCGAGCCTTAGTCGCCTCGCCGCCACTCCGACTCGCTGCCGTGCCCTAGATCCACCGCCGGCCACCTCTGCCCTAGCCTCTTCACCGCTGCACACTGCCGCCCCCAGTTGCTGTGCCCTAGGTCTTTGTCACCGGCCACCGTGAGTTCTAGCCGTCTTCACGGTTGTATTTCCCTCCTCTGTGCCGAACCCCAGTGCCAACGCCACCTTGTATGCCGAGTTTGATCTCAGCCCTAGTTCCTTTCTGCTGAGCCAACAAGGTGAGTTGGTTGTGACACTTGATTTCACTCTTGATTTCCTTTCTGACCTGGTTCGCAGGTGTAGGGTTTAGTGGATCACTGAATTTGAAGGTAATCTTGTGTTGTTGTTGTTCTTGGGTAGTGACGGCAACAAAACTGAGATAGCAGTAACTCCGGCAATAGTTTCCAGCAGCTGCCCCTATTCCGGCAGCCCTCATTTTAGCAGTAAACGATCAGCAACAATCAGCGGCTGTGATTTGAGGTAAAGTGTAGGATCGTGATACATTTTGTAGTGAATTTGGATTATATGGTTAGTAGGTTAGTTTAGGGTTTTACCCTAAATAGTTCTTAAGAATTTATTTAGCTATTTATGTAAATTGTAGCTAAATAAAATATATCTGTTTGTTCGTGACTTAGAGTTTTGACGCGAGACGAGTATCTCGATTACCGGATTGGACCATTTTATCGGAGGCGGGTACTTTTGACTTATTGTCTTTGATATGCTTAGTAATGAAAATAATATCTTGCATTAATTGTGTTTCCTATTTGTTTCGGTTAATCACTGCCCAATACATGTTACCTGTTTGATTGATTGTTTGTTTGCATCTCGTATTGATCTTGTACCCGATCTATCATGCTCATGGGTAGTGATATAATCATGTTTCACATGTTCAGGACCTAGGTTTGATACCTTATTGATCAGTATATCTTGATATGATTTATTCACTATGGTGCCCATTGTTATATGTCCAGAGGTTGGTTTAGTATATTACCATGCTTAGTGACATGCACCATTTGCATGATCGCATGTTGTGCGATAGATTGCTCCATTATTGTCGAGCACTTTGCCAGTTTTCATCACTGTTCGGTGCTCCGTTGTGACGCCGCGTGGTAGCACGTCAGTTTGACTCTTCCGGTGCTCCGTTGATCCGCTCAGGGGTAGTGTGACGCAGCGTGTAGCACGTTAGAGATTCCTCCCCGTCATAATGTACCGGGAGATGAGAGCATTGTGCTCCCCCATTTATGATTTGGGGTAGGAGTACGTATGTACTCCGACAGCATCCCGTCCACTCGATCACTCATCAAGAGTAGTGTTGCTGAGTGCACGGTTGTCACAGCCCTACCCACTCGGTCCCACTTTTGTTGTGAGTTGGCTGACTGGCGTCAGGGGTGACCATGACATTGGCATCATATGCATGATGCATTTATTGTTTGTGATTGTGTTTGCTGCATTTATATGCTGCATATTATTTGGATACCTATGTTTGACATGCATACAGGTCTTCTATACCTTTCGGACTGTTTGTCCTTATACCGGGTCCTGGTTAGTACAGATTCTCTCCTGTCTTCTTCGGTTTGCATTTTACCTTTATCTTTATCAGGAGACTGTACGCATGATTAGTGCTAGGTGTTATTTCTTTACTTTGCATATCAACTGTACCTGCTGAGTGTTGGACTCACCCCGCCTCCATTGTCGTTATTTTCAGGTTGATGCTATCAGGAGGGAGTTCCAGTCGCTAGTCCCCACAGCACGTGGTGCTAGATCTCTGCAGACCTCGATGGTTTATATATCGTTTAGTTTTGTTTTGCATTTATTGATTATGTGTGGACTTGGTTTGTTTGGATACTTGGTTGTTGTATGGATTTTTGTGATGATGATGGATTTTTATTCGATGTGTTTTTTTTACTACGTGCCTGCCTGGACGGCAGAAGAGGTGAGTTCGTCGGTTTTGAGCTTTATGAGTGTAGTTGAGTAGGGTGGTTTTTGAGTCAGAGTATTACTACTTTGTTTGATTATATATAACTGCGTGGTGATGTTTATTTTGTTGTTATTATTCCAGCCGCCTGTGGCTGAGGTATTTGTGAGATGTAGAAAAGTTTCAGATTGTCCACCGTACAAGGGAGATGCTGCCGAAATTTTCTCGGACAGGGACTCCTCTGGGGCGTGACAAAAATAAAAAAATGGGCCCCCGCCAGAGGTGGGGCCCTGTGTGATTGTCTTGCCTTGACCACCTAGGGTTGGTTTTGCTTTACAATTCTCCTTCTATTAAGAAAACATGAAAGAAGAAAGTAACAACTTGCTTCTCTTGTTTTGTTGTGGTCTGACAAAGGGAAAAAAGAGTTACTTGTAAAGGGATGTTCATTGGAAAAAATAAAAGGAAATCATTGCTTTTGAGAAAAATTGATAAGAGAAGATAAGGAGGAAGAAACAAATGAGGAGAGTTTTACATTTTTCTTTAGCAATCTTGACTAACTTCAATGAGCTTGACAACAATATAAGGAAGTAAAGCAAGGTAAAACAAAGTTATTCTTGTCATGCCAACAAAATCTTAGAAAACACGAGAAGAGGAAGCAGATGCGAGAGCCAAGGGTTGCTCTTGTTGTTGGAAGAGGGCAGTAGCTACTGTTGTGTTTCTTGTTTACTGGAGAAGAGAAATTAGAAGAAAAGAGAGTTCTTGTACTTAAGAAGAGTAAAAAAAACTAAAAGGTTTATTGTCGTTGGAGAAAAGAAAGAGAAGAAGGAATTGGAGAAGGAAAGGAAGGGGAAAAGTAAAAGAGAGGAATGAGTGAAGACATGATATGTTGGACCCCGTGGTAATTTTGATGTGATCAACCAAGTTGGTTAGGTCCTGCTGTGTTTGATCCCTGTTTCTGAGTGTGCAGGAGCTTAGTAGCACAGGAAGTCGAGCGGAAGACGCAGCTAGAGAGAAGGATGACACGGGAAGGGAGCCGACGGGCTCAGTGCGTCCGAAGGACGAGAGAGCTATGGAAGAGTACTCCGGTGGGCGTGAAAAGCGTGTGCGACGTTCGAGGGACGTTAAGTCGGGATGGAAGGATGCTCGAGGAGAAGATCGGGAATTGGGTTCGGGTGAGCCCTATTTCGGTTGGCCGCAATCACCCAAAAGAACGAAGCGTCAGAAGTTGAAGAAAGCAAGCTGGAATTGGAGCTGCCAGCTTGGAGGCGGCTCCAGCTTGAAGGCGCCTTCAACAAGGTTGAAGGCGCCTTCAATAGGTCAAAGTGACCGTTTTAAGCTTCGGATAAAGTTTTATCCGCTCACCTATTGGAGGCGCCTTGGACCCCTATTGGAGGCGCATTGGACCCTCGAGATCAGATTTCCAGAGGCTATTTAAAGGCTCCTGGAGCTAGGAATTCAAAAGAACTTCTACATTAAACTCTGTACTTAATTCCTAGCAATAGTTCTGAGCCGTTAGTGTGTAAAAGGCTTCTCCGCCTTCAGCAAAGAAGATTCTTCTAGTGCGCTTTTTCATAGCTCTGGATTAACAACCTCCTTGGTTATAACCAAGTTAATTACTGAATCTCTTTTTATTTCTGTTGATTTAATTGTTATTATTTTACTATTGCTTTTCTGAGTTGAAATCCGAGGAGGGTATAATTTATTTTTGATTTCAGCAATTCACCGCCCTCTTGCCGGCCTCCGCTGCACCTACAATTGGTATCAGAGCCTGATCGCCTTAGAAGGACTAACCGCCAACTGAGGCACTACGATCAAGAAGATGGCCGGAGCAAACATCCATCCCCCGAAGTTCGACGGAGACTTCGCCACATGGAAGCGCAAAATGGAGGTATTTTTTAAAACCGAATTTGACATTCTTTTAATAATGAAATATGACTATGCAATTCCGAAAGATGAGGAAAATACATGGACGAAAAAGGAGCAAGCAGATTTCGTCGCTAACGGAAAAGCTGAGTTCCACCTACTCAGCGTTCTGCCGCCTCAGGAGGTAAATCGGATTGGAAGCT
Source organism: Zingiber officinale (assembly GCF_018446385.1). NCBI lineage: Eukaryota > Viridiplantae > Streptophyta > Magnoliopsida > Zingiberales > Zingiberaceae > Zingiber > Zingiber officinale. Next base: position 11,130,927 of record NC_056000.1, on the reverse strand, counting down.
ACGACTCCGCGAAAGATCTCTTGGAAAAATTCCTGGAACTTCATGAAGGTACCTCCGAAGCGAAGCTAGCGAGGCGCGATATCCTCCGGAACCAGTTGACGAACCTCCGTATGAACCAAGGCGAAAAGGTAGCGCAACTCCAAGCAAGAATCAAGGAGCTGATAATGCAACTAACGAACCTTGGAGAAGAGGTAACCAACCGGGATTCTATCCGATACGCGCTCAATGCCTTCCCGAGAACTCCAGAGTGGGCCTCCTTAGTAGATGCGTACTACATCTCTAAGGACCTTGAGGTAAGTACTTTAGAACAATTGTTTTCCACTTTTGAACTTCACGAATCTCGAGTTTCAGAGCCCAATGGAGTAGAGAAGACCAGTCCGAACATTGCCTTAAAGGCAAAAATGAACAGTTCTAACTCTGAAGCCTCAGTCGACGAATCTGAAGCGGCACTACTGGTAAGACGCTTCAATAAGTTTTTCAGTACTAACAAATTTAAATCGTAGAGGCATCATCGAAAGAAGAGGATGGTTCGTTGCTACAACTGCAACGAAGAGGGGCACATCAAAGATGACTGCTCAAAGTTAAAGAGAAAGGAGAAAGAAAAGGAAAAGTCAAAATACAAGAAACCAGAACCCTCCAAGCACAAGAACCTGAAGGCTACTTGGTCAGATTCGTCATCCTCTGAGTCGGACATCGAAGAATTCTCGGGGTTAGCGCTAATGGTGAACCATCAACCGGAAGAAGACTCAAGCTCAGAAATGAGCATGGATGAAGGGGGAGATTCATTATAAGAGGAAAGCTGCAGTGAAGGGGGAGCGTCACCGAGTCAGGTAAGTTATAAGGCACGCAATCTAACCCCGAATCAATCTTTTAAATTTATTAAAGCTCTTTCTAAAGAATTAGATAAATTAGAAAAAGAAAATGAAAATTTGAAATCAGAAAATGTAAGTTTAAAATTAGAAATTGAAAAACTGAAATCTGCTGCATGCTTAAATCAATTTCCAAACTCAAAATTAAGAATTTATGGAAAATTGAACTGGTACATTAGAAACCATCAGGGTCAACTTAGAAAAGTGCCCAAAATTTATGTACCCCCTAAATATCTTATTAATACAGTAGGAAGGAACCTTTATTGGGTTCCAAAATCTATGTTAAATTAATTACTTTTAAGTTAAAAGCTTTATAGTGAGAAAATTAAATATTGAAATTCTTTATGGAAGCTTTGTCTAAGGAAGTGTTTGTTACTCCAATAACCAAGAAGACCTAGTGCCTCGACCTGGAAGCTAAAATATTGAAAGAAAATGTTTAATTAACTTTCTAAAAAAATATTAAAAACAAGAATTAAATAATACTTTGAAAGTTTATCAAATATTTTTTTTTCTCTTAAAAACTTTTTTTGAAAATTTTAACTTAGAAATTTTTTTTGGAAAATTCAGTTGAACTTAGAATTTTTTTACATTTCTAAAAATTCATTTTTGCTTAGAAATTTTTTTTTTATAAACAACATTTTTGCTCATAATTTTTTTTCTTTCCTTATTAATTTGCTTAATATTCTCTTATTGGTACCCCATTTTTGCTGTGATCAAAGGGGGAGATAAAGTACAAGTTTAGGGGGAGTTAGGAAAATGAAAATTTTACTTATTTTTTGAAAATGTGTTGCAATTTTAATTATTGCAAATTTATGCTTAATATGTTAGTTTAGTAATTTCCTTTAAAATTACTATTTATGTCTATTTATGTTTATTTGTAGACCCTAACTTGAACTTGGGTTGATGCACATCAAAAAGGGGGAGATTGTTGGACCCCGTGGTAGTTTTGATGTGATCAACCAAGTTGGTTAGGTCCTGCTGTGTTTGATCCCTGTGTCTGAGTGTGCAGGAGCTTAGGAGCACAGGAAGTCGAGCGGAAGACGCAGCTAGCGAGAAGGATGGCACGGGAAGGGAGCCGACGAGCTCGGTGCGTCCGAAGGACGAGAGAGCTGCGGAAGAGTACTCCGGTGGGCGTGAAGAGCGTGTGCGGTGTTCAAGGGACGTTAAGTCGGGACGGAAGGCTGCTCGAGGAGAAGGCCGGGAATTGAGTTCGGGTGCGCCCTATTCCGGTTGGCCGCAATCACCCAAAAGAACGGAGCGTCGGAAGCTGAAGAAAACAAGCTGGAATTGGAGCTGCCAGCTTGGAGGTGCCTCCATCAGGCTTGGAGGCGCCTCCAGCTTGAAGGCGCCTTCAACAGGTCAAAGTGACCGTTTCAAGCTTCGAATAAAGTTTTATCCGCTCACCTATTGGAGGCGCCTTGGACCCCTATTGGAGGCGCCTTGGACCCTCGAGATCAGATTTCCAGAAGCTATTTAAAAGCCCCTGGAGCTAGGAATTCAAAAGAACTTCTACATTCAATTCTGTACTTAATTCCTAGCAATAGTTCTGAGCCGTTAGTGTGTAAAAGGCTTCTCCGCCTTCAGCAAAGGAGATTCTTCTAGTGCGCTTTTTCATCGCCCTGGATTAACAACCTCCTTGGTTGTAATAGGTTAATTGCTGAGTCTCTTTTTATTTCTGTTGATTTAATTGTTATTATTTTACTATTGCTTTTCTGAGTTGAAATCCGAGGAGGGTATAGTTTATTTTTGATTTCAGCAATTCACCCCCCTCTTGCCGGCCTCCGTTGCACCTACATGATAGTGACATACAATACGGTAAGTCCTGCAATGTGCATAGGGAGAAAAAAAATGAAAGAGAATATTTCCTGAAAAGTATCCTAATTCGTTTTAAATCGATGGAACTCATTTAAACGGATCGAATTGACTTTAAACTTAGTTTGATAATAACTCGACTAAATCAATTCCAAATCATTTCTGATTTGAACCAATATAATTCTTATCTCTGTATTTATCCGTTGGATTTAGTTCGAACCCAATCTAATTCTAATTTTGTATCCTCAGTTCGTGTTCTACGATTTAGTTCATTCATTTAGTATTATACATTTTATTTTAAAAATCAATATTTAACATTTCAAGTTATGAAATTTCCTCATACAAATACCAATGGATAGTTTGGGTTGAGAACTTTTTAAATATATGTTCAATTTTAATTTTTCAATGATGAATAATGATAAATCTAACTGATTAAAATAGGGGTGAGAGATTTTTAAATATATATTATTATTTTAAAAAAAAAATCAAGAAGGACGGTTGCACTCGTCCCCACGTGGCTAGGCCACTGGTAATATTGATGTGTAGTAAGGACCACAACAAATTCCTACAACAATTTTTACCATTGCAGATGCCCTTAAAGCATCCGTAATGGATTTCCTCCCAATGGGCTCCCTTTCATAGTAGGAGCGAACTCCTTATATTAATATTAGGCTAGAGACGAGCTCATAAATTTTGTTTAGAGAAACACAATTCGTATAAAATAAAAAAAGTATTCTTTTTATCAACTAAAAGACAAATAGAAAAATTAAAATATTATCATCAAATCAAATATGACTTACAATTAGCCTTTACAGTTTTTCATTTTTTTTAATAATATTTCATTATACTATCATTTGATAAATTGTTAAATATATAACTTTTTCAATATATACTATCAAAGAGTCGTTTAATCATTGATCGTCCAATTCTATTGCGAAGTTATTTTTTTACCATTTTCACAGTTGAAAATGCTCAAAATAGATAAAAACTATCAAAATAGATGAAAACTCAAAAACATAACAATTAACCCATAAAGAACAATAAATAAATATAATATATGTTTCTAAAATGCCAAAATCGAAAGGCCAAAATGGAAGGGAAGTAAGGGGAAAATGTGATACCTTTCCAAATTACAAGCTAAAGGAGAAGATTTTTTTTTTTTTTTTTTTTGAAAATAGGGCAAGAGGCTATATAGAGGTGAGTAAAAATTTGATTAAACCGATAGAATTTAAAAATTTGGTTCAATAATTTAATTTTGGTTTTTCAAGAATATCTATTTTTTAATTTATTCGGTTCAGTTTAAATTTTTAATTTCCTTATTCGATTAAATTGAATAAACTGAAATACACAAAATCAGATATAAAAAATTCTCCATGATTCAATCATGGTTAAAAAAAAAAATCAAATTTGGTTTTGTTTAAATCCATCATTCATAAAATATTTAGTTAATTCCGTTTTTACTAAATTAATCGATATTTTATCGATTTAGTTTTTATTAAAATATTTGACAAGTTCAGTTTATTAAAAAAATATATTTATTTAATTTTTGATTAATTTAGTTCAATTCAATTCAATTTTAACCTAATATTTACACTGGGTTGAAAATGATTGAAAAATGACTTTTGTGACTTTTTTATTTGTAAAATTAATTTATTTTATTAATTAAAATTTTAATGATATACTAGTATTTTTTTTTTTTTTTTTTTTTTTTGTAAAATGAGGGGGTCAGAACCCCTTAGCTTTTTAGTTGAGAGAGGAGACTTTTTATTTTTGATGTGATAGCATAGGGATCACAACAAAAATCCCTACAACTCTTACTACTATGTTAGTAATTTTTATTTTTGTCTCAAACAATTATATAGTTTTTATAAATCAATTTAAAATAAGTGAGTCGCTTTTTCTTATTTTTAAGGTAAGTTTTGATTAAAATAATCGCTCAATACGGGACTGACAACAGTACATCAATTGAAACATTTTGCACATATTCATGCATCAACCAAAGCTCAGGAGGCTGCTTGATGACCTTTGAAAAAAACATTAAATTTGGATAAAAATTAACACTTTTCTTTCAAAGAAAGAAAAAAATCTAATTAACTTATAATGTGAGTTTCTACATTATTTCTATATGGCAGCGTCACCATTTTGAAGTTTGAAACGTAGTTTACTCTTTGAGTCAATCTTGTTGAAGTGGTGTATACATGTTAACATTGCAATTAATTTATATTTAATTCAATAAAAAATTATTTCTCCCCATTCGATATAAATTTTGATAACAATTAACAATTTTTATTTAAAAACAAAACAAGACAAAAATTAGACCGAAATCAAAATTCCAAATAACGAAAATTAAAATGACCCAACTATGATAAATTATAAACAAAGTTCTAATTTACTCACGAAGTAGTTTTGAATTTCTACATTATTTCTATATCGCGACGGCACACATTTTGAAGTTTGAAACGTTGCTCGCTCTTCCACTCAAACGTGTTAAAATTGCAATTAATATTTAATTCAATAAAAATTGATTTCTCCGTATAAAAATATATATACACACGACAATCAGGGTTAAACAACAATGAGCTCGGGAATTTAAGAATAAAATTATTTATGAATTATATAATACTTCTGGTCAGGTCAACGTAAAGTCAAAACGAATAAACAGAGAAACAATGACTTTTGGAAAATTCTCAAGGAAAAAAAGTAACGTACCTGAATTTGTAGCATTTCTTAAATTATTTATTATTATTATTTTTATATAGCTAGCATCAGATATTTAATATTTCATGCTTCGAAACGATTTATCCTTCGAACCTATTAATTCTTGCGGTGACTCGTATAGAAATTTTCTATTGATCATCAAAAAAAAAAAAAAAAATTAAGTATGACAACAAATCAGCCTATAAAAGTTTATAAAAATGATTAGTTGGCCTTTAATTACTCAGCATTATCCATAAACAAGTCCTCCATATTTTTTTCTGTACTTTTTAAAAATACACTTATCACTATTCTTTTCTGACTTATACGAATTAAATTTTGATTAAAACTTAATTAAATATCTAAAATAAAAATATAATGTAACTTATGATTTTTTATAAATATATTATATATTTCGATACTCAATTAAGTGTCAAATCAATATTTCAACAAAGATTATAAAGATTATAAGTCATTAGAATAGACTGTTTACGTAACACTTGTAAAAATGCTAAAACATGTTTTACATTGTTTTTGAGAAAATCTTGATTAAGTGTTTTAAATAAATATTATAGTTTATAAATTAATTTAAAAATAATTGAGTCACTTTTTCTTATGTTTAAGGTAAGTTTTGATTAAAATTTAATTATTTACCACGAGACCGTACTCTTTTTAAAATTATAATAAATCTATTATTTAAAGCACAACATATATATATATATATATAATTTGAAATTTAAATTATTTTTAGTGCTTTATCGCTATTCAATTATAATCATCTCTAAAATTAATCGTTCAAAAAACAAAATACAAACTAAAAAAATTACAAAAGCTCATGAGGTTGCTTAATGGCCTTTGAAAAAAAAACACACATTAAATTTGGATAACAATTAACACATTTGTTTCAAAAAGGAAAAAAAAACAGTTCTAATTTACTCATAATGTCGTTTTTAGTTTCTACATTATTTCTATATGGTGACGTCACCGTTTTGAAGTTTGAAACTCTATTCACTCATTTTGAAGTTTGAACGCTGTTTACTCTTCAAATCAATCTTGTTAAAGTGTGTATATATTTTAACATTGCAATTAATTTATATTTAATTCAATATAAATTTATTTCTCCCCATTCGATATAAATTTGGAAAACAATTAACACAATTTTATTAAAAAACAAAAAACAAAAATCAGACCAGGAAATCAAAATTCCAAATCATGAAAATTAAAATAAACCAATTACGATAAATTATAAACAAAGTTCTTAATTTATTCCGATGTAATTTTGAATTTGTACATTATTTCCAAAGGCACGAATTTAAAAACGTTGCTTACTCTTCCACTCAAACATATTAAAATTGCAATTAATATTTAATTCAATAAAAATTTATTTCTCCTTAAAAAAATAGGGCAAAATCATGTCCTATTTTTCCAAATCACTAATGCTATGTTTACTCTAGAGTGTGGATGAGAAAAAGAAAGGAATAAACTATAGAAAGTTATCTTTGAAAGAAGAGAAAAGAAAGGGTGAAGAAATCTTTTCTTTGCACACTTATTTATCTTGATAGAGGAAGGAGAATATTTGTGATGTAATTTTGTAAATAAAAAATGATGTATGCGTCATTTTTTTGGTATATAGTATAATTTTGTGAGTTAAAAAGGTTACATGCGTCATTTTTTTTTTTATATGATGTAATTTTGTGAATGCAAAAGGGGTACATGCGTCATTTTTGTTTCCATCCGTTGCTTTCCGTCCGATTTTGACTCCAAAATTATCCGCTGATGGATTGCGTTATTTTTTCTTCAGAAAATTTTAATGAAGTAAACGACGAAAATTTTTCTAGCGTGAAAACTTTTCCTTAATTTTGCTTTCCACTCTTCCAAGTAAACAGAGCCTAAGGCGTCTCATTTTAGACGCCCCCTCCACATCTTTCATTTAAATCTCCCATTTAATTTTTGAATCGGTCAAACATATCAATGACGGTAATTTCTGATCTATTTTTGGACCAAAAGTTATTAGTAAATGAGATTTCATAAACCTTACTTATATAATAGGTGGAGTCTATGAAATTCCACCTATAAATAAAATAATTCATCCTCTAAATCGTACTTTATGAGGATATGATGTCCAAACATACTGTAGTAAAAACTGTTAGTATTATAAATTTAATATAAATGTTAAATCCAGGTTAATTCATATTATAGCAAATATAATTTCATCACTATAACAGTGTAATTTATATTGTAACTGTTATATGGGAATATTTTTGAGTAAATCAAGTATGAATTACAGTAGCTATCAAATAATATTATTAAATAGTCTTAGAGGAGAGTTGAATAATGGTAGATAAGTTAGGATAATATTATCTTTTATTAATGTAATGTGTCAACATAAAGTCAAAAACAAAGAAGAAGCAGAGAAACAATCAACTTTCTGAAAATCAAGGAAAAAAAATCGTGCACCTGAATTTGTTGCATTTGTATTTTTGAAAATTACCAACCAATTATTTTTGGGTCATCTTAGAATAGTTTACGGCCAAGCATCTCTCGCCCCAAGGCGGTTATAAGAGTAAGCCCCCCCCGCCATCTCCACTGCACTGCACTGCACTCCCTCCGTTCGAACGCACCGGCCATCCTCACCTCCGCCGCCTGTGAGCATGGGGGTTCGCCGGAAGATCCTGTGGAGGCTTTCTTTTCTGTTCGGCGCACCGAATCGCCGATCTCCGCCGCTCGCCTTTCCTCGCTCCGTACGCCACACCAAGCTGCTCCTCTCCATTTTGACCTTGGTCGCCTCCCTGCTCTACCTTCTTGGTCTCAAGGAAACCCTAACCGTCATCGCGTCCCTATTGTACTGCGTCTGCTTCTCTAGCTTCTTCCTTGCCAAATTCATCGCCTTCCTCCGTGGCAAGCGCGGGAAGAAGAGCAGATCCCGTGTCTCTCCCCTCGAAACTATTCTCACGGACGACGAAATCGTCGCGTCTGTGGTCTCCGGCGAGACGCCATCTGAGGAGCTGGAGTCCGCGACCGGCGATTGCGAGAGGGCTGTCATGATCCGGCGCGAGGCCATTCGGCGGGTCACCGGAAAGGGCTTGGTGGGATTGCCGCTCCATGGGTTCGATTACGCCTCCAGCTCGGGGCGATTCTGTGAGCTTAAAGTGGGGTGCCTACAGTTGCCGGTGGGCGTACCTGGGCCTCTACTGCTCGACGGGAGCCAGTACTATGTACCGATGGCAACCACCGAGGGCTGCCTGGTGGCCAGCGTGTCCAGGGGTTTCAAGGCCATCGCATTAAGCGGAGGCGCCTCCAGCGTCATCTTTGGGGACGGTATAACGCGGGCGCTGGTGGTGAGACTACCGTCCGCGGCCAGGGCAGCAGAGCTCCAGGCCTTCTTGGAGAACCCCGACAATTTGGAGATCCTCACAGAGTTGTTCAATAGGTGTTTGATTTTTTGTTTTGCATCTTTAATTATATATATATATTACATCTTTTTACTGCACAGAATTTCACTCTATTTTTTTTTTAACTTTTGGTATATTTTTTTTCAATATATGTTGATTCAAATTCAAAAGTAATCAGGGAAAGAACTCTTGACCTTTTCTTCTCTTTGCATTTGTGGTTTGGAAATCCTAGTCAAAATTCATATAAGTTTTCAAATTCTGGTTAGATTTTTTTGTCTTTTATTTTTGTTCTTTTGTATTGCTAAACTTGACATTTTCCTTCTCTGCTGGAGGTTGACAGTCACCTTTACGTGTTCCTCTAACACTTGAATCTAATTGAATTGCACGTTGTTTAATTTTGTGCAGGTCTTCCAGATTTGCGAGGCTACAGACAATCAGATGTGCTCTGGCCGGGAGGAACCTGTACATGAGATTCAGATGCAGCACACAAGATGACGTGGGCATGAACATAATCTCCGAAGGCGTCAAACATGTGTTGGATTACCTTCTCAACAATTTCAACGACATGGAAGTCATCAGCACCTCAAGTTTGGTTCTTTTTCCTTATCTTTGTTTGTCATGTAGTCAGACTATCACATAGATTCTCCCTAAGCTTATGTCTTTTAGTGAGTTTCTGTTTCTATTAGTGGAGTATCTACAAATATTTCTCTTTTCATCAATGAAAAATTGACCAATACATTCATTTGCATCAACATGTTGACTAAATGCATGTTACAAGCTTGTTTGTGTATGCTAATTAATGCTTCTCTCGACACTGCCCAGGTAATCTCTGCTCTGAAAATAAGCCAGTTGCCGTGAATTGGATTGAAGGCAGGGGCAAATCAGTGGCTTGTGAAGCAATCATCAAGGAAGAAGTGGTAGAGAAGGTTCTCAAGATCAATATACCTGCACTTGTGGAACTCAACAAGATCAAAAATCTAGTTGGCTCTGCACTTGCAGGATCTCTTGGGGGGTTCAATGCTCAGGCCAGTAATATTACATCTGCTATCTTCATTGCCACTGGCCAAGATCCGGCTACCAATGTCGAGAGTTCTCAGTGTATCACCATGATCGAAGCTTTGAATGACGGAAAGGAACTTCATGTTTCTGTGACTTTGCCATCAATTGAGGTACTGAATCCAATCTCATTGGTTCCATTTCGTAATCTATAAAATCCATTTCCTTATTTAATTATCGATTTATTCATGGATCAAAAGTAGGTAGATGTAGCATTGATAAATAATGATATGGAACATAATCTTAAAGAAACGATATTGAAATATCAAACATTCAAAATTGAGATTATTTAACCAGTAAAAAGTGAAGTACAGACCAAAAGGCTACTAGTCATTTAAATGACCTGAATAACTACTGATTGTGCTGTTGTACCTATTTCCCACTGCTCATGTCTTCTAAAACATCATGTCCTAAACCCTAGGATGCTATTCATATCCTTATTCAACTTATAATATATTGTATTTTTGTCTAATGTAAACTCAACACCCGTAACAGAATGAATGTAAAATTGAAATACATCTGCCGTCTGCGAGGGGATTAATATAATTAGACTTGATCACATGCCATCGGTGGATATTCAGCAGATCGTGTTTTAGAATTTTTCATGCAGCAGGTGGAACTTGCTAAAATTCTGCTTGCACTTGTCGCTTCATGCATGTATTTGATCGTGACGTTAGAATGAAATCAAAGTGAGTCAATTCCACTGACTTTGCTACTGGTGGTCCGCATAAGACAACTTTACTAGCAGCCACCGCAAGAGCACGTTGCGTACTTTTCAGTCGTTTCCATGAACCCAAACGGAGTCATCTCGTCAAAGGTCGTCGTCATCATGTTGAATAATTATGAACTAGAAGTTTAATTGTCTAAATCCCCCAACCTTGTCATCTTGCTGATCTGTGAGCGAAATCTTCAAAATTTTTGCCGTTTCTGCAGAAAGGATAAATGTGAGCTCATGCTGTTTGTTTTAAATGCATTTAGGTTGGCACAGTTGGCAGAGGGACTGAGCTAGCTCCACAAGCTGCCTGTTTGGATCTGCTCGGTGTGCAAGGCGAAAGCTTGGAATCTCCTGGCGCAAACGCCCGGCGACTGGCCACTATCATCGCCGGCACAGTCCTCGCTGGGGAGCTCTCCCTCCTCTCGGCTCTCGCAGCTGGGCACCTTGTGAAGAGCCACATGAAGTACAACAGATCCAGCAATACGAATATCGGACATCAGATCAAATAAACGGCCGTTTCCGTAAGAAGCCATAATTAAGCCACAAATAGATCTTTAGGTAAAAATAATGTATGCGGTCTTATGCAAAGCTGAGTATGTTAAAGTTACCCTCTAAGTTTAGCATTTAAATTTACTTACCCTCTAAGTTTCTTTCAAGTCTATATAATGGTTTTGTAATCAAAAGTTTAGTATATAGAAAACAAAATATCTCTTTCTCCTCAAGAGTTCTACCAAAATTCTTCAATAGTTGGTATCAGAGCCTCCAGGTTCTACCAATCCAAATCCATGGCTAGCTCGAGCTTAACAAACATCAATCATCTCATCCCAGAGTTTAATGGCGAAGACTATGATTTCTGGTACGTAAAGATGAAGATCATCTTTCGATCTCTTAACCAATGGGAGATTGTGGAGAATGGAGTGCAAGAGCCTGAGGAAACCACTGCCCTCAACGAAGCCGGTCTGAAGAAATTAGAGAAGTCTCGACAAGCCGACGCAAGTGCTCTCTCAATCCTTCAAAGAGCAGTCACTAAGGCTATATTTCCCAGAATCATGCGTGCCGACACTGCTAAAGAAGCATGGGAGATCTTGCAGAGCGAATTTCAAGGAGATGTGAAAGTGAGAGCGATTAAGCTCCAATCACTACTCAAGGAATTCGAAAATGCCAAGATGCAGGAGAAAGAAACGCTCATGGAATTCTCAACCAGAATCTTTGATTTGGTCAACATAATGAAATCTCATGGTGAAGATATTACAGATCAGAGACTGGTACGAAAGATTCTCATCTGTCTTCCTGAGAAATATGATCCCATTGTTGCCGTCATTGAAGAAACAAAGGACCTAACAACACTCACAGTTCAAGAAGTGATGGCGTCCCTAAAATCGTTCGAGCAAAGATTGTCCAGACATTCTGAAAAGCCAATAGAGGGTGCATTCCAATCAAAGCTCAAAATTGGTAACAACGAACGAGAGGGCCAATCACGAGGTGGATGGAAATCAAGAGGACGAGGTGGACGTAACTCAAAAGGAAGAGGAAAAGATAACTCATCGAATTGCAGCAACTGCAATAAGCCAAATCACTCCGAGAAGGACTGTTGGTTCAAAGGCCAATCGAGATGCAAAATATACAATCGATTTGGTCACCTCGCCAAAGATTGCCGAAGTAGGAACTCTTATCAGGCAAATCAGGTTGGAGAAAATCAAACAGCTGAGGAGACACATGGAACATTCTATGTATGTCACACAGCCACCAACAAGGAGCAAGGAAAATGGTTGCTAGACAGCGGATGTAGCAACCATATGACGCCGATCACAGAAATTTTCTCTGAGATCGACAATAGCATCAATGCTCCTGTTCAGTTTGGAAACGGAGAGCAAACAAAGTCAAAAGGACTTGGGAGAATCGCCATCGAGACGAAGGAAGGCCCGAGCTGCATCAACAATGTCTTGTGTGTGCCGAGCTTGAGTCAAAATTTACTCAGCCTTGGACAATTGGTGGAAAATGGGTACAAGCTCTGCTTCGATAACAATGAATGTGTTATATTTGACAGGAGAGATAAGTCAAAGGTGTTCACAAAGATCAAAATGGTCAATCGAAGCTTCGCTCTCAACATCAATTATGCCGATCTAAAAGCTCATCGAGCTTCTACCTCAGACTATCTGACATCAACCTTATGGCATCGACGACTTGGTCATCTTAATTTTCAAAGCCTCAAAGAATTATCTGGCAAGAGTATGGTGCAAGGACTTTCTCAAATAGAAGGAAAGCAACATATATGCGAAGGATGCGCGTTTGGAAAGCAACATCGACTTCCTTTCCCAAAAGGAGTATCATGGAGAGCTAAAGAAAAGTTGGAACTTATCCACACCGACGTCTGCGGACCGATGGACACCCTTTCTCATGCTCAGAATAGGTATTTCATTCTTTTCATCGATGATCACACTCGCATGACTTGGGTCTATTTCATGAGACAAAAGTCCGAAGTATTTACGATATTCAAAAAGTTCAAGAGTCTCGTCGAAAAACAGAGTGGATGCTTCATCAAAACCCTACGAAGTGATAGGGGCAAGGAATACACTTCCAAGGAGTTCCACAAGTTTTGTGAAGATGAAGGAGTAGAAAGACAACTAACGGTTAGGTACACCCCTCAACAAAATGGTGTTACCGAGAGGAAAAATCAGACGATCGTTGAAATGGCAAAATCAATGATACACGAGAAAGGTTTACCCAAAACCTTCTGGGCTGAAGCAGTTTACACTGCCGTTTACCTATCCAATCGATGTCCAACCACGGCCATACCAAACAAGACTCCGTTTGAAGCATGGAGTGGTAGAAAACCATCAGTGAACCATCTCAAGGTATTCGGAAGCATATGCTACTCTCAAATTCCAAAAGTGAAACGAAGTAAACTTGACGAATCTAGCGAAAGATGTATTTTTGTCGGCTACAGCACCATGAGCAAAGGCTATAGACTGTTTAGCCTAAAAGAAAATCAAGTTATCATCAGCCGAGATGTTCAAGTTGATGAAAATGCTTCATGGAATTGGGAAGAAAACAAAGTCGAGACGAAAGACGTTCTAATCATCACTGACAAAGAAGACCACGATGAGCCTATTTCATCAGTGACAAGCCCATCAGATCCAAACTCAGCTCAACTCAATGAAGAAAGCCACAACTCAGCTGATTCGACTTCATCAAACTCCTCATCCCCGAGCTCAACTCCAAAAAGGTATAGATCGATAGACGATATATATGCTACGTGCAATTATTGTTCAGTTGAGCCCGAAAATTTTGACGAAGCAATCAAAGAAGAATCGTGGAAAAAAGCAATGGAGGAGGAAGTCCGTGTGATTGAAAAAAATCAGACATGGGAGCTTGTTGATAAACCGACAGATAAAGAAGTCATAGGTGTTAAATGGATCTACAAAGTCAAACACAACTCAGACGGATCTATTCAAAAACACAAAGCAAGACTAGTTGCCAAAGGTTATTCTCAACAGCCTGGAATTGACTACGGGGAGACGTTTGCCCCAGTAGCTCGGCTTGACACAATCCGAGCTATAATTGCATTCGCCGCCAGCAAAGGGTGGAAACTTTATCGGCTTGATGTCAAGTCAGCGTTTCTCAATGGTGAATTGAAGGAAGAAGTGTATGTAGATCAACCTCAGGGTTTCATCCTAAAAGGAAAAGAAGGAAAAGTCTACAAACTTAAGAAAGCGCTATATGGACTTAAACAATCTCCTCGCGCTTGGTACAGTGAGATCGACAACTATTTCAACCAAACAAAATTCGAGAAGAGCAAGAGTGAACCAACTTTGTATGTCAAGCAGCAAGGTAATGATGTTCTTATAGTCACTCTTTATGTTGATGATCTAATTTTCACTGGAAGCAACAAGAAGATGATCGAAGAGTTCAAAAATGACATGACTCAAAAGTATGAAATGAGCGATATGGGTCTACTTCGACATTTCTTGGGCATGGAGATCTACCAAGAAGAAGAGATAGTATTTATCTGCCAAAAGATATATGCAGAAAAGATTCTGAAGAAATTCAACATGCTGGGATGCAATCCTGTCTCTACACCACTCATTATGGGGGAGAAATTGAAAAAGGAAGATGGAGGAAAAGCAGCGGATGTCACTCATTACCGTAGCCTCATTGGTAATTTGTTATACCTCACAGCAACTAGACCTGATCTCATGTATGCTGCAAGTCTACTCTCAAGATTTATGCAGAGTCCGAGCCATTTTCATCTCGGTGCAGCAAAGCGCGTCTTACGATATGTTCAAGGGACAACCGACCTCGGTCTAAGCTTTCAAAAGAATCACGCACTTAACCTTGTCGGTTATTGTGACAGTGATCTTGGTGGATCCTTAGACGACATGAAAAGCACCTCGGGGTACTGTTTCTCTTTTGGTTCAGCAACATTCTCATGGTTGTCCAAGAAACAACAAAGTGTTGCACAATCGTCTGCGGAAGCCGAGTACATCTCAGCATCAGTAGCCACTTCACAAGCAATTTGGCTTCGAAGAATCTTAGCTGATCTCGGTCATCATCAGATTGAAGGAACCGTGCTATACTGCGACAACAAATCTGCAATCGCTATGGCTAAGAACCCAGTTCACCACAGCCGAACTCGACATATAGCACTCAAGCATCATTTCATTCGACAGGCAATTGAAGATAAAGAAATTCAACTTGAGTTCTGTCGATCTGAGGAGCAATTGTCTGACATCTTCACAAAAGCACTTCCGAGAGAAAGATTTGAACAGCTCCGAGCCAAACTTGGAATCCGACAACACATTAAGGGGGAGTGTTAAAGTTAATGTGTTGACCATCAATATAAGGAAGTTGGATCATCACTCTTCCATCATGCATGCAATTGAATCAAAGAGTCACCTTGATAAGCTAAATGGTTACTTAGCATTTAAGCTTACTTACCCTCTAAGTTTAGCATTTAAGCTTACTTACCCTCTAAGTTTCTTTCAAGTCTATATAATGACTTTGTAATCAAAAGTTTAGTATATAGAAAACAAAATATCTCTTTCTCCTCAAGAGTTCTACCAAAATTCTTCAATAGAGTATAATCCAGCTTTGCAATGACCCACTAATCTGGGTTTTGTTAGCTCATGAAGCATCGAATTTTATACGGCTGCAAAGCCCAAACTTAATATATTCTATGTACCATTTAGTTCTTCATTTCCGTTGTTTTATCTAACAAAAAGTCCATTGGCTGAAATTATTACTTAAGATCAAACTGTCCGTATCGAGATACCTACATTTTTATTTTGTTTTATTTTTTTTCTCTATTTCTTAAAATTATATGGGAAATTAATTGACACAATCCAATACGGTTACCAACCGTTCAACCTATGAATCAATCACTTAGAATATCCACGTCAACTTGTATAGAATATATCTTAAATTTTATATTTTATATAAAAATATTTTTATATAATCTATCCTATCCATTTTTTAAATTTAAATTTAATAAATAATATTTCTTTAAATTTAGGAAATGAAATCTATTGTCTAAAAATTGAAATATAATTTAAGTTGGAAGATAGGCAAAAAAAAAAATAATGAATTAGGCAATGAAAAATAAATATTACGCATAGAGAGAAAAAAAATTAAAAAATAGAAGAGAGAAAAGAAAATAATAAAAAAATAAAGATAATAAAAAATTGAGGATAGTTGATATAATGTGTAATTAAAATTGATTATCTGAATTTAATAAAATAGATAATTTACATTAAATTTTAAAAATATTAGAGCATTCACATAATTACCATATCCAAATATTTACTCTAAAATTTGAATAGGATGACTAAAAAATCTTTCTATCAACTATTCTATCCATTATTTAAATTTTGCATTTATAAATAGTACTTCTTTAAAATTAGGGAATGGATTCTATTCCCTAAATATAGAGATAGAGAAAAAAATAGAAAAATTAATATATGATGTAGTGAAAAGTAGATATCAAATTTAATAAAATATATTTTTATTCTAAATTATATACTTTAGATAAAAAAATTAGTATGAATACTCTTGTATAACAATTAATATGGATCCTCTTACTTCCACTATTTCTGTTGTGTATTAATTTCTTTTTTCTTACTGGTGTCAACGTATATTTCTTTCTGTGCAGACAAAATTCATATTTGTCATTGAGTTTCCTTATTCTCATTGCTGTGCTTATTTTTTTCTTGCCCCTCCTTCCTTTCATAATGTAGCTGTCAACGAGGACTTCTCTTTCTACATTGGCATGCACAAGAAGATTGACAATTCTCCACCATGATAATGACAGTCAACTCGTGGATTAAGACTTCTCTTCTAAGTCGTACAAGTCTAAGGCTCATCCCAAAATTTTTATGTAACTTATCATCCCATGCAACTTAATTTATTGTTTTACACATCTTTATATAATATTTTTGTGATTTTATTTTTCCTAATTAGAGTGGAAATGAGGAAATTAATTAATTGAATATTCATGTCGTGTTTGTCATTCCAATTTCGACTTACTTCTATGTTTCTTCCATTTTCCCACCTACTCTAAAAAATATGATTTTTAAAAGTGTAAAATAAACTTTGCTCCTAATTATTTCTTTCATGCATTAAGCAGATCAAATAGCAATTTAAAATAATAAAAAAAACACTCCATGTGAATTAATTGGTTAAACCGAGATTTATAGATGTAGCAATGAAATCTAAGAATTAATTAAAAGTAAATGTTGGTCCTTTAGTTTATGTATATTTGATCTTTCTCGTTTATTAATTGGGGACAAAGTAAGATAGAGCAATACAATCAATGTGAATTAATATTTATTTTCAAAGAAATCGCCTCAACAAAGGGATAATTGCAAATCAAATTCCATTGTCATGTTTATCAGTATATTTAATCTGTATCATTGGCATTGTTATAAAACTTGGAGAATATTTAGAAAGAACAAGCAAAGGTAGAAAAAGGTGTAGAAAGAGGAGACGCCAAATGCGAATGTTTCCACATAAAATCAAATCAGTCTAAATCAGAATTAATGCTTAGAACATGACAAATTTGAACCGGAAAAAATGGTTGATTTGAAACTTTTGAAGGCGCAAAATGTCAACCCACGGAGCATGCAATGCCATTTCATTTCCTTGTGCATTCAAAGTTTCAAACATCGTATTTAACATAAGATAAATATTGACGACCAGTTCCATGCCATTGCCGTGCATCTACAATTATGTAATTGTAGCATAGATATCGGGGTCTCTCTATATTTTGGGTAACTGTGTTCAATAAGTTGTTTATCACTAAAGAATGTGAACTTTTACTTGCTATTGTCACGAATTTAACTATAATTATGTTGATTCTCGAGATTATACGATCAAAATGATCAACATTTTTAAATTCATTTTAAAAATCTTTTATAATACATCATAACTAAAATTCAAACTTTAAATCCCTTAATTATTTATTGAAGGACCTAACTATTATACTACTAGGACAATTAAATAATTATACCTATTGAAAGGATTTATTTAATTGCCTTAGTAACGTAATAGTTAGGTCATTCAATAAATAATTAAGGGATTTAAAGTTTTAATTTTAGCTATAGTGTATTATAGAATTTTTTTTTTTCGAGTGAAAAATAGATCGACTGATTTTATTAATTTGCACATCGAATCATTCGATGCATATTTTTAGATGACTCTTATATATCCGGACGTCCCAATTCTAAAAATTGGACGCCTGAAAAGGGCTAAATAATTGATATTTTACCCATCTCTCTCAGCACTTTCTTCCTTCTACAACAAGTCAACAACTTACAATAGAGTTAGGTCATGTCCCAAGAGTCAACAAATTATATTTTAATTAAAAAAATGCTTTAATATGTTGTAAAATTTTCAACGTTCAAGACCTAAGAAACATCATACGGATATATTTAATAGTAAAAAATACCGAAAGTTATGCCGGAGATAATCAAAAGGTATCACATGGTTCACATGGTTAACAAAGTCAATAATTCTACCGAGGTAGTAATTAAGTTAATAGAGAGTGGCTCCTAATTCTGTATACTCTCGGCTCTGCATCGCTCTTGAACCGGGTCATCCTTGCCTCCGTGCAACTCTAACTCTAAATAACCCCGGCTACACGTTGATCTCGAATCAAGATTGATCCGGTGGTAAGAGTCCGGGACCCCCTAATGAGGGGTCAACGCTACGTGGAAGTCAAAGGACTAGGTGGTCCGCTGGAGAAGGGTGAGCCGACCGGACTCATGAGAAAAGGGCAGGCCGATCGGTCTGCCAGTAAACATCTGATAGTAAAAGGCGCCCTGACAGGGATCGGAGTTCCGACGCTCAACGAAACAGTAAATAATGACCGAGCGAAAGGCCTAAGAGAAGGCAGGACGTAATGGGCGCGCCGCCCGGCCGGCGCAGGGAATTAGGGCCGTCCGGACGGCGCTCTTCATCTAGCCGGCCGGACGGACGTCCTGGCCGGCGGTGGGTAAATAGGGACAGGAACATCTGCTGACAGCCGTCAAGTCGTATGGCTAAGTCATACTCCTAGTCTGACAACGGGGTGTCCTGTTGTCCCATCGAATGCGCGATGGGACTGTTGTAGTATGGCGTCAGGTAAGCTTTCTGACAAACACATATCGAGGTATGGGCTGCAGACACGTACGCGTCTCGGTGGGCGTGTAGAAGCTCTTTCACCGCTCTATATAAAGAGCCGCAGACTTCGCCGGAGGTACGGGTTCTACAAGCTTTGGAGCTACTTTTTCGACCACTTGCTTACCTGACTTGAGCGTAGGAGGGTCGCCGCCGGGAACCCCTTCCCGGCCCGACTTCTGTGCAGGTTCGCCGGAGCTTCGTGCCACCAGTTGAAAATCCACGCCAGCAATCGGAGAGCGCCACGTGCCCAGCGTCCGTTGAGTCAGCGTTCGGACAGGATCAATTTGGCGCCGTCTGTGGGAACGCTCCTGCGTCCGATCGGAAGCAATGGACGAAGTTGGACAACAACACATGGTGACGCTTTCGAACGAGGAACTCGACGCTCTGATCGAGATAAGAGCCGCCAAGCTCGTGGAGCAAAAACAGAAAGCCACAGCCGAGCGGCCGGAGCAGCAAGCAACATCAGCGTCTGGTGGTCGAGCGGAAGCACCACCGGCCACCGTTGCATTTCATCGAGCCTATTCCGCACCCCTGAAGCCGTACCAGCTCATAGAGATAGGGGATCTTCTTCGGATGAGATGCCTAAACGAGATGACAGAAAGGGGAAAGCCCCCCGAGCGGACGCATCACCTGAGAGGATTAATCGCCAATTTTCAGAAGCTATTCTGAGAGATCCTCTGCCGAAGCACTATGTGCCTCCGACGATCGACGAGTATAATGGGACAACTGACCCAGATGATCATCTGGGTAAGTTCGATAACACAGCTACTCTCCATCAATACACAGATGGAGTAAAGTGCCGAGTTTTTCTTACTACTCTCTCGGGATCGGCTCAACGGTGGTTTCGGAGGTTGTCGGACGGATCCATCACAAGCTTCAAGGACTTCCGAACGGCCTTCCTCCACCATTTTGCAAGCAGCCGACGCTACCAGAAAACGAGCGTGAGCCTGTTCGCCATCAAGCAAGAAGCCCGTGAATCGCTCCGAGCTTACATCCAGCGATTCAACAAAGTGGCGATGGATATTCCAACGGCCACTTCGGAAACCATGATGAATGCCTTCACACAAAACCTAGTGGATGGGGATTTTTTCCGATCACTCATCCGAAAGCCGCCCCGAGATTACGATCACATGCTACACCGGGCTAACGAATACATCAACGTGGAAGAAGCGCAAGTGGCCAGGAAAAAGGAAACTCCAGCCGAGCGGGCTCCTCCGGCCGAGCGGAAACAGCACGCCGCTCATCAGCCGCCTAGAGGACCAAGGGTCGAAGCAATCCGATCCCCCCACGCCAGGTCCCATGTGCAAGAGGTAGCTGCCGCCCGGCCCAAGCCAAAGAAGAGATGGACCCCGATGTTCTGCTCCTTCCACCGGACGGATACGCACAACACAAGGGATTGTCGAAGTCTTCCCTTCGTGGCCCATCCTGTGCCCCGGAATGCCGGACGACGGTCCCCCTCAGTCGACAGGCAACAGAGAACTCATGAAGCCGATCGGACGCGAGCTGATAGGCCACGGCAACAGACTCCCGATCGGCATCGTTCTCTAAGGCAGGAAAATCGCCGAGCGTCCAGAGAACGGTCTCGACCGTCCGCTCGGGAAGAGGAAAATAAAAGCAATACTTCCCGAGGCGAGATCAACGTTATTGCTGGCGGGCCGACCGGAGGAGACTCCAACCGAGCTAGAAAGGCGAGCGTCCGGCAGCTCCAGATTCATGCGGTCGGCTGTAGCCGAGAACGAGCAGAAGGACCCGAAATTAGTTTCGGGCCCAGGGATTTGGAAGGAGTTGAAGTACCCCACGACGATGCTCTGCTCATCAAAGCGGTAATAGCCAATTACACTATTCACCGCGTATTTGTTGACACAGGGAGCTCAGTCAACATTATATTCAAGAAGGCGTTCGATCAACTGCAAGTTGATCGAGTCGAGCTGTTGCCCATGACAACTCTGCTCTACGGGTTTACGGGTAACGAAGTTCAGTCGGTCGGACAGATCCGGCTGGCTACCTCGCTGGGAGAAGAGCCGCTCAGGAGTACAAGGACAACAAACTTCGTGGTGGTCGACTCTCTCTCGTCCTACAACGTTATTTTGGGACGACCGACTCTCAGCGAATTCCGAGCGGTCGTCTCAACCTTCCATCAGAAGATCAAGTTCCCCGTGGAGGACAAAGTGGGAGAAGTACGGGGAGATCAACTAGCAGCTCGGCGATGCTACATCGAGATGGTCCGAGCAGAAGCCAATTCCGCTCGGAAGGTGCCCCGGATCGAGGTAAACGCCATCACCGAAAAGCCACCCTTTTTAATTTATGAGGAAAAAGAGGAAGTGCAGATTCACCCAACCCGATCGGAGGCCACAACCTTTATAGCGTCCGATCTGGAGGAGAAGCAGAAAGAAGAACTGATCCAATGCCTCCGAAGAAATCATGATGTCTTCGTCTGGTCGACACATAAGCAGCCCGGAATTTTGCCTAGCATAGCGCAGCACGAGCTACACGTCCGACCGGACGCACGGCCAGTAAAGCAAAGAAAAAGGGACTTCATCGCCGAGCAGAATTCCATCATCCGAGCGGAGGTGGAAAAACTTCTGGAGGCCGGCCATATACGCGAGGTGCAGTTCCCGAGCTGGTTGGCTAACGTAGTATTAGTCTCCAAGCCAAGCAACAAGTGGAGAGTGCATAGATTTTCGGGATCTCAACAAAGCTTGCCCGAAAGATTTTTATCCTCTGCCCCGGATAGATCAGCTGGTGGACTCTACGGCCGGCTGCGAATTAATCTGTATGCTCGACGCCTACCAGGGCTATCACCAAGTGCTGCTCGCCCGTGAAGATCAAGAAAAAGTCAGGTCGACGACACTTATTGCTATAATGTGATGCCGTTCGGATTGAAGAATGCGGGGGCCACATATCAGCGCTTGATGAATAAAGTATTCAGAGAGCAGATCGGGTGGAATCTAGAAGTTTATGTGGACGACATTCTCATTAAGTCCGTCCGAGCGGCCGATCTCTTCAAAGACATGGAGGAAACCTTCCGAACGCTGCGCAAATATGGAGTCAAGCTAAATCCCCAGAAGTGCCTGTTCGGAGCAAAAGGAGGGCGCTTTCTGGGGTACATAGTGACCGAGCGGGGAATCGAAGCAAATCCCAGCAAGGTGAAAGCTCTACAAGATATGCCGCCTCCAAGAAATACAAGGGAAGTGCAGCGTTTGACCGGTCGGATAACCGCTCTGTCCAGATTCATCTCCAAAACCGCCGACCGGAGCCTTCCTTTTTTCAAGATCTTACGCAAAGCTACAAAATTTCACTGGGACGAAGAATGCGACCGGGCGTTCGAAGATTTGAAGGCATATCTGAACTCTCTCCCGGTATTAGCCAAGCCGACTGCGGGTGAGCCACTTCATATGTACTTGTCTTCAACCGAGCATGCAATCGGCTCAGCTTTATTGAGGTCGAGCGGAGAAGAGCCTGTGTATTTCCTTAGTCACATTTTAAAAGATGCTGAATCTCGCTACAGTGGGCTCGAGAAGCTGACTTTTGCTCTGGTCCTTGCCGCTCGGCGCCTTCGTCCATACTTCCTGGCGCATACGATCATTGTCAAAACCAATAGCCCGCTCGGACGTGTTCTACTAAATCCAGAGGCATCCGGACGGCTCATCAAATGGACGACGGAGTTAAGTGAATTTGATATCCAATACCAGCCCCGCTCGGCGATCAAAGCGCAATCCTTGGCTGATTTTGTGACTGAGGTGCAAAAGCCGGAGCCGAAAGCTATGTGGAGAATATATGTGGATGGGTCGTCCACTCGGCTCGGAAGCGGGATTGGAATATTGCTGCTCTCCCCTCAAGAAGAAAAGATGCACCTATCCGTACGGCTGGATTATAAAGCTACCAACAATGAGGCGGAGTATGAGACCCTTATAGCCGGCTTGCAAGCAGCACGACATGTAGGAGCCGGTCGGGTAACGCTTCACTCGGATTCGCAGTTGGCCGCTCAGCAGCTCTCTGGTACCTTTGAAATCAATAGTGTTCGGCTCGAGCTCTACGCTGAAGCCTTCGAGAAGCTCAAAGCCGATTTTAGAGAAGTTATTGTTCAGAAAATACCCAGAGCAGAAAATCAAGCGGCCGATGAGTTAGCCAAGCTCGTGAGCTCAATAACACCGATCGCCATTCAGCAGCCAATTGAAAAAGTATTGTTGGTGGCGCACGTCGACCGGATGGCAGGCCTCGCGTTTCCGAGCGACTGGAGAACACCCCTCACGGAGTTTTTGCGCTCGGGAGCCACACCGTCCGACCGGAACGAAGCCCAGCTGTTAAGAAGGAGGGTCGGTCGGTTCACACTCATCGCCGATCAGCTTTATAAGAAGGCTTTCTCTCGTCCGCTGTTGAAATGCGTGAGCTCGGAAGACTCGGCTTACATCCTCCAAGAGGTACATCAAGGATCGTGCGGAGGACATCCGGGCGGACGATCACTAGCTAAGAAGATCCTGCTAGCCGGATACTTTTGGCCGACTTTACAAGCAGACGCCGCTCGGACAGTATCTACGTGCCTTTCGTGCCAGAAGTATCATAACTTCTCCCACCGACCGGCCGAGGAAATGAAGGCATCAACCGTTTCATGTCCGTTCGATCAATGGGGAATGGATATTGTCGGTCCATTTCCGATGGCGACCGGGCAGAGGAAATTTTTGCTAGTGGCGGTCGATTATTTTTCCAAGTGGGTGGAGGCCGAGCCGCTGGCAAAGATCACCGAACAGATGGTCAATTCATCGGGCAACACATCATCTGTCGGTTCGGCATCCCTCGCCGATTGGTTTCCGACAATGGGCGGCAATTCACAGGGAAGATGCTAGAGGATTGGTGCAAAAGCTACGGCATCGAGCAACACTTCACGTCCGTGGCTTATCCCCAAAGCAACGGTCAAGCCGAAGTAGCCAATCGGGAAATTCTTCGTATTCTGCGCGCTCGGCTCGACCATTTGGGAGGAAATTGGCCGGATGAAGTGTCGGGCGTCTTATGGGCCATTCGAACGACTCCGAAGGAAGGGACGGGCGTCACACCGTTCCATTTGGTGTATGGCGGCGAGGCGGTTATTCCGGTTGAAGTCGGCGTTGAGTCCGTCCGAATCCAGAGCTATGATGATGGCAACGCCGAACGGAGGAACATGGAGCTGGATTTGGTCGACGAGGAGCGAGCCAAGGCGTCCATTCGGCTGATGGCGTACTGGCAGCGGATGAAGCAAAATTACAACCGCCGTGTAATCCCCAGATCATTCCAGGTCGGCGATCTTGTCTGGAAGAAAGTCAAGCCGGTCGGCGACGTCGGCAAACTGGAGGCACCGTGGGCGGGCCCCTTCAAGGTTATTGAAAAGCTCCGCTCGGGAGCCTATTATTTAGAGGATGAAGATGGGCGGCAGCTGGATCGACCGTGGAGTGCGAATCATCTCCAGCCTTATCGAGCGGGGTGAAAGGTGCACGAATGTAAATAATTTTTGTATATGTTAGTCGCCCATGTCCCTGTAATGCAGGAAGCAAAATTAATTCAAAGGACGGCCAATGAATCCGCCGATCGGCAGTGTCAAAATTAGCCTTGAAGGCTGTCGAGCTCCGACATTAAATATCGAGAGACGAGCCGGTGTCTATAAACGTCCGAGCGGAAGATTGTCGAGCTCCGACGTTAAATATCGAGAGACGAGCCGACGTCTATAAACGTCCGAGCGGAAGACCGTCGAGCTCCGACGTTAAATATCGAGAGACGAGCCGGCGTCTATAAACGTCCGAGCGGAAGACCATCGAGCTCCGACGTTAAATATCGAGAGACGAGCCGGCGTCTATAAACGTCCGAGCGGAAGACCGTCGAGCTCCGACGTTAAATATCGAGAGACGAGCCGGCGTCTATAAACGTCCGAGCGGAAGACCGTCGAGCTCCGACGTTAAATATCGAGAGACGAGCCGGCGTCTATAAACGTCCGAGCGGAAGACCGTCGAGCTTCGACGTTAAATATCGAGAGACGAGCCGGCGTCTATAAACGTCCGAGCGGATAGCCATTCACATGATACAATCAACGATAGCCTGGACCAACAAACGGCTGAGCGGCTCGCTTATCAAAAATATACGGAAAACCCCTTTGGGGGTAAGGCACAAAGCAAAAATTGGTCAATGAGAACTAAAGATAATTACCATACCAACGAAGGGCGTTCTCATGCCGAGCGGCTGCTCAGTCGCATAATGAAAGACGTTATTAAAGATAATCGACTTTAGTCTGACAGAGCGTGGTACCGAGCGGAGGAGTTTTAAAGAACATTTTAGTCATGACGAGAGAAAAATTTCTGGCCAAAACAAAAGTTGAAGGAAATGAAAAGATTATCTATTAAGCACAGGGCTAACCTAAAAAAGTTACAGCAAAAATAAGTTTGGCCGAACGGCGGGGATACAAAAAAGTTCATAAGAAACACTCCTCATGCGTCGAAATCAAAAAGAGCATCAGGGATGGCGCCCATCACGGTCGCAAGGTCCTCGGGAGGGATGGTCAGCTCGGCGGGCAGGTGGCCTTTGGCCTTTAAGTGATCCACAGCCGCTTTGATCGCCTCTTCAAAGGCGAGGGAGATCTTGTCAGTAAATTTCTCCCCAAAGGCATCCGAGCGGACGAATGCCTTCCTCACCTCGTCGAAGCGAGCCGACTCCCCCTCTTGATACTCTTTGAGCTCGGCATGGGCAGCGTCGCTGGCAGCTTGGAGATCCTTCAAATCTCCATCAAATCTTTGAAGATCGACTGAGCGGCTCTCCTTCTCGGTGGCCAGAAGAGCATCCAGATCCTTGATGCGTTGCTCCAGCCCTCTGATCTCCACCTTCATTCGGTCCATGTCATCGATGGCCTGTCGCTTCCGAGTGGTCGCCGTCTTGATCTCCTTATCTCGTTGTTTGACCATCGCTTCAAGTCGAACGACCTTGCTCGCCAGATCGGAAGCCCGTTTCCGTTCGGCTTCCAGTAATTTTTTGGCCTGCTCCAGAGCGGCCGTCGACTGTCGGCTGTCTCCCGCGACTTTAAGTTTTTTCAATTCATCCTCCAGCTCGGCCAACCGATTGCTAACGGCAATCTGCTCCACCCAGTTCTGCGAGCAAAAGGGAACAGGTTAAAAACTTAATTCAAATACACGAACAAAGAAAAAGAGCATACCCCGGTGGCCTGTTGAAGGTTGCTGTCGTCGAGCTGCCCGGGAGTCATCTCTTTTATTCAGCGCCGAGTGTCCTCCCAAGCTTTTGCAAGAGGGCCCGTCAAGGTGATCTGCTGCTCGGGGACCACTGGATTCCTCTGAGGGGAGGCGCATGACGGTTTTAATTAAATTTGAGCCGCTCGGCTCGCCCTGAGAAGCATCGGCCTTACCGAATGGCCCACCGGTGGACGAGGAAGGAAGCTCGCCCAAACGCCTGATACGGCGCAGAGTTCTTGAAGGGCTGGACGGCGGCACCTCAGAGCTTGCCCTCGGAGAGCCATGTGGGGTCGGGGTACTCTCTAGGGAAACCGTCCCGGACAACACTGGAGCATCCGCGCCCCGCTCGGGTTGTGGCTCATCAAGTGGAGTTGAGGCAGATGCAGATTCCGGTTGTCGGCGCTTCCGAGTAAGCAGGGGAACATCATCAGCCGAACGGCCCTCCACCTCGGCTTGGGTAGAAGGTTCTGTGCCGCCCGCTGCCTCGTCATGAGAGGTAGTAGCTGCTAAGGCTTCAGGGGCATCCTGAGTCCCCTCGCCTAATTCGCCGGTCGGATCTGCTAGATCAAGGCCCCGCTCGGCGACCTCCTTGTTCTTCACCGCCTCAATCTGAGCGGCTTTCAATTTGAGTTTCTCGGTCGCCTTAGCGCGCCACATAACTTCAGCTGCAGAAACAAAGATTAAATCAATTAGAACAAAAGAAAAAGGAGGGATGAGAATCGCTTACTCATGCTGCAGGGCAGATCGGCTGGGGTGGAAGACAGACCGAATATATACATTACTCCTGGGAGGAGCAGCTTGTCAATGTGATAGCGCTGACCCACTAACCGCTCGGCCGCATGAAGGTAGGCCGCATCACCTCTAAATTTGCAGAGCTCCGGTTGCGCCGGCATCGCCGTCTGCCACTTGGTGCGAAAAGTTGGTCGCTCGGGAAAACACACATAGAAAAAGTGCTCCTTCCAATGTTTGTTGGAGCTCGGCATATTATCAAAAAGGACGAAGCCTATCCTAGACTGGAAAATAAAGGTACCCCACTCGGCTTGCTTGGGATAAAAAAAGTAGTGAAAAATCTTAGGGTCGAGGGGGATGTTGTTCAGTTTAAAAAGGACTATCACTCCGCTCAACAACCTAATGGAGTTAGAGACTACCTGGCCGAGCGGAATGCGAAAATAATTACAAATTTGTAAGAAGAACTTGTGGGGTGGAAAATGTAGCCCGGCCAAAAATTGGTCTCGGAAGAAAAGAACGGTGTCGGGCGGCTGTTCATGAGGCCGATCGGCCGGTGTGGCTAACACTATTTGGTGGTCAGTCGGCATATCATAGGTTCGAGTAAGGCGCAAGGCGTCCTCCTCGTCGAACCGACTTTCCATGGTCGAATACCAAAGACCCGGAGCACCGCCGGTCGATTGTGAGGTATTGGTCATGGTATAAGGCCAAGGATGGACGCGTGATGGGAGGAAGGAGAAATAAAACTAGGAAAGAATGCGGGATGATGAAAGAAATAGCTAACAGAGAGAAAAAAAAAGGAGATGCAGCAAGGAAAAGGAATCTTACGGGCAAAAAAGATGATCGAAGGAAGCTGTAAAGTCGTCGGAGAGCTGAAACGCAAGGTCGCCAGAGAAAAAAAGGAACAGAAGGATGGCTGGAGACGAGGAGGTCGAAATGCGGCGAGGAGCAGGGGTCGGGAGCTTTATAAGGGCGACCGCGATCAATTTCCACCGTCCGATCCAGGTCGTCGATAACGAGGTCATCATCCAGCCGTTCATTTCAAACGGTGGTTGTCCCATCGGAAGTGACGCCACCGCCATACGCTGACAAACGCATGATCGCCACGTGTCAGCAGGATACTGGGCCGCATTTAATGAGCTCCCTTTACCGTGCGCAGCGCACGTGATGGGTAGTAGGGGAGAGCATTGGACATGGATTCCAAGAGAACACAAGGCACGGACAAGATATCGCCGAGCGGATGAGCATCCCTATGCCTGGCCGAGCGGCCTAATGCAGTGATCATTGCTCAGTCAGATCGGCAGTCCAGTCAGTCGGACTTCGCCTCCTTCGACTAGACTCGAGGGGAAGGCAAGTGATCCGGTGGTAAGAGTCCGGGACCCCCTAATGAGGAGTCAACGCCACGTGGAAGTCAAAGGGCCAGGTGGTCCGCCGGAGAAGGGTGAGCCGACCGGATTCATGAGAAAAGGGCAAGCCGATCGGTCTGCCAGTAAACATCTGATAGTAAAAGGCGCCCTGACAGGGATCGGGGTTCCGACGCTCAACGAAACAGTAAATAATGACCGAGCGAAAGGCCTAAGAGAAGGCAGGACGTAATGGGCGCACCGCCCGGCCGGCGCAGGGAATTAGGGCCGTCCGGACGGCGCTCTTTGTCTAGCCGGCCGGACGGACGTCCTGGCCGGCGGTGGGTAAATAGGGACAGGAACATCTGTTGACAGCCGTCAAGCCGTATGGCTAAACCATACTCCTAGTCTGACAACGGGGTGTCCTGTTGTCCCATCGAAGGCGCGATGGGACTGTTGCAGTATGGCGTCAGGTAAGCTTTCTGACAAACACATACCGAGGTATGGGCTGCGGACACGTACGCGCCTCGGTGGGTGTGTAGAAGCTCTTTCACCGCTCTATATAAAGAGCCGCAGACTTCGCCGGAGGTACGGGTTCTACAAGCTTTGGAGCTACTTTTTCGACCACTTGCTTACCTGACTTGAGCGTCGGAGGGTCGCCGCCGGGAACCCCTTCTCGGTCCGACTTCTGTGCAGGTTCGCCGGAGCTTCGTGCCACCAGTTGAAGATCCACGCCAGCAACCGGAGAGCGCCACGTGCCCAGCGTCCGTTGAGTCAACGTTCGGACAGGATCAAAGATCATCTCTGATTCTATGCAGCCTCGACTCTAAATATTTGATTAAGTTTGTACTAATAATCAAATTCAAATTTTGATGTACGACAAAGGTTAAAGTTAGACTTGTGATTTAATCTATTTACCAAGTGTGTAGGATTGAAAGTCTTAATGGGACCTGACATCAGGATAAAGTCCAGGTGGAAACTGATAGGAAGACTATATAGGTTGATATTTGGCAAAAAGTCCAATTGGGTCTGCAGGACCGGACAACTGGTTGAAGTATAGATGAGATATTTTGCAAGAAAATCTGGTGAGCAAAGAGTTGAGTAAGTCTGCAATGGTAAGTGAGGTAAGCATTAGACTAGAGGATAGTGATCCAGTGAGGACATACCCCAATCAGGCTATAAACACTGATCCAATTTAGATTCATTTTGAAAGTCTAAGTTAAAACCATGACTAGACTATGGTCTTAAGAAGACAAGATCTCATTCATATATCTTATTTTTAATATGTTATCTCTGTTTTACCGGTTACCTTTTGTTGTTTGAACTAACATGTCTAGCAATAATAAAGTGGAAAGAGTTAGCCTTAGATGAATAATGTTTGAGGTGTCTTGGAGCTGACTGGAGGTGCCTTGGAGCTGAACGAAGCCGTCCTGGATAGGGAGGAGGCACCCTCATGCAGATAAGATTTGAAGATAGAATTTCGCTGCTCGGAGATGCCTTGAAGTAGACTAGAGGCTTCTCGGAGCGCATTGGAGGCGTCTCAAAGCTGATGGAGGCGACCTTGTGCGGATAAAAACCAAAGTCTTCGAATCAGATAAGTGATGTTAGAGGCAACTCTAACATTGTTTAAAAGGAGGGTTCGACCAAGAGATTTGACAACACTTTTCTACGCTTATTCTTGATTGTCCGGCTGCTCCATTCTCACGTTGTTACCATACTACCACTTGACTACGTTTGACTACTATCGGTAGATCAACACTAACACACTAGCATATCCATTTCGACACCTTTGTGTTGTAAAGAATTTATTATTATGCATACTTAATATACTTGCAAAAAGAAAGTATAGGGTGTTACACTTTCCTCGTACTTTGTATTAGAGAATCAAATTTAGTGGATTATCAATCGAAAATGTTCAAAGTGTTAGTACCCTAAGATAATTTTGATGTGATCAATCAAGTCGGTTAGGTCTTGTTGATATTTAACCTCTGTGTCTAAGTGTGTAGGAATTTAAGAGCACAGGAAGTCGAGCAAAAGACGCAGCTAGCGAGAAGGACGACACGGGAGAGAACCGACGGGCTTGGTGCGTCCGAGGGATGAGGCGCCGCGGAAGAATACGCTAGTGGATGAGAAGGAGGTGCACGACATTTTCGTGGGACGAGGAGCCGGAGCGGAAGACTGCTCGAAAGTCGGAAAATGGTTTTGGGTGAGCCCTATTCCGGATGACCGAAATTACCCAAGCAAGTGGAACTGAAGTGGAAGACCCGGACCAATGCGAGCGAAACCAGAGTAGAAGACCAGGACCAAAAGTCGACAGGAAGTTGACTTTCTCGGTCCGGGCACCCAGAACCCTTCCGGGCGCCCAGACTTGGAACTTTATCCAAACGCTGTTAGAGTATATACTAAAAGTCTAGTTTTTTGTATAAACAGTTATTTTGAAATAAAAAATCATATTGGTCAAATGTCTACATTTATGTTAAGTGTAGTTGTCCATTTAATTTATATTGTAGATAACATGGTGTGAGGAGACACACAGAAGTTCTTGTTATCAGTTCCTTATGAATTATAAATAGTAGCTCACAACCAATATGGAATGGGACAAACCATTGGAGTGGTTGTAGTGTAATTTAGTATTAGTTTATCTTAACTATAAAATTACACTAGTACACTATGAGTGTATTGAGCAGGACCATTTGAGGTAGTTTCTTTTTATACTGACTACATAAAAGAACAAAACCTCTATTATTATGGAAGTGCGTACTCTTAATCATGATATAATAACAAGCATATATACTTAATATTTATTTCTTTAATTTATCAAAGGGTGTGATTTTGTTCGTTAAATCAATAGGTTCGATAAATTGGGAAATGATATTATTTATATGGTGTGTTGTTGATTATAGAATAAAATTGCGTCCTAGTAATCTAGGTTGATGATGCCCTCTTGAGGAGCTCATAAAAATTGTCATGTAAACTCTGCAGGTGGACTTAGTCCGACATGACAATAAGATTGAGTGGTACTACTCTTGGAGCTAGATATTAATTAAGTGAGTTGTCAGTAACTCATTTGATTAGTGGGCATTCGATATCTTAAACACAGGAAGACTAACACACTCGTGATAAGAAGGAGTCCATATTATAATATAGGATTGCTGCGATAGTGCGATAATAACTCTTTAGTGGTATGAGTTATTATTGATAAACTTGAGTTGGGTGTTCGGGGCCAACACGAGAAGCTCAAGCTCATCGGGAGGTCAAAACCAATTCCTCCTCTCGGTCCCTGTTGTAGCCTCTTATTTATAAAGTCTTATATCCACTTAGAGCCAAGCTTCTTACCCATCTCATTGTGGTCGCCCAAGCCAAGCTTGGAGCCCAAGCTAGGGTCGGCCAAGCCAAAAGATGGAGCCAAGTATTATGGTCGGCCAAGCTTGGAGCTCAAGCAAGGTGGTTGGCCACATTAAAATAAAAGGATGTTTTAATTTTTAAAATATTTTCTTTTGTAGAAGTCATGGTTTTAAAAGAGAGTTTTAAAATTTTAAAATATTTCCTTTTATAGCTTTCTACAATGGATTAAGAGAAATGTTGGATATCTTTCCTTATTTGTAGTTAAAAGGAAGATTTTAATTTTTTATAAAACTTTTCTTTCTTGTAACCATCCCATGTTTTAAAAGGAAATTTTTAATTTATAAAATTTCTCTTTTATAACTAACAAGGGATTTAAAAGAAAAATTTTTTATTAAAAATTTCTTACCAAAAACAAATAAGGAAGTTTTAATTTTATATTTAAAACTTTTCTTACTTGGAGCACAAGTAGGTGGCCGACCATGGCAAGTATAAAAGGAAGTCTTAATTTTTTGTTTTAAAAACTTTTCTTTTTAGTCATTAGCAAGGAATATAAGGAAGTTTTAATTATGTTTAAAACTTTCCTTTTTTGCCAAGACCAAGGATTATAAAAGAGATGGAGGGGTGTCTCATGAGATAACACATCTTCTATTCCTCTCTTCCAATCCTTGGTGGCCGACCCTTGTTCTTCTCTCTTCTCCTTTTGTTTTCTTCCTTGGTGGTTGGCGGCATCTAGTTGGTGATCTCTTGGTGGTCGGTTGCTTGAAGGAGAAGAAGAAGAGAAGGAAGCTCTCTTGTCTAGCATCCCTTGGAGGTTTGTTGGTGGCTGGATCTTGGAAGCCTTGGAAGAAGCTTGAGTGGATTTCATCTTGGAAGATCGTCACCCACGCGACGTCCAAGAGAAGGAGAGGAATACAACAAAAGATCAAGAGGTCTATAAGCTACAAAAGGTATAACTAGTTATTAGTTTCCACATCATAGCTAGTTCATCTTTTGTATAGATCTTGAAAAACCAAACACAAGAGATTATCGGTTTTAAGTTATCGTTTTTTGTTATTGATTTTATTTTTCGATAATGTGTTTCTATTGAGGTCTCTATAGTTAAACCTATTTTACTGTAAGAAGTTAAATATCCGATTTCTTTGAAAGGCTTTGTCTAGGAAGTAGTGGATGATCTCATACCCAAGAAGGCATAGTACCTCACCATGTTTAACGTGGAAGCCGATCTTTGAAATAGATATTTGATTGACTTCTGTAATATAGTTTAACTTATGAAGATCATATCGGTTAAACTTGGAGTAAAAATGTTAAGTATCATTTTCAATCCAAGTTTAACTTCTGAAGGATAATTTAGATTAATAATATTAAGCATCGTTTGCAATCCAAATTTAACTTCAGTAGAGTACATGGGTAGCTAGGATAGTTCTGTGCTTGTACAAATTTTTGTATAGGGGAACTAGGATGGTATTCCGAGTAGCAACCAACAATTGGTATCAGAACTTTCGTATATTCGGTCTTAATTTCCTTTTTTTCCATCTCATCTTACTATTTTATTAAAAATCTCCTCCCTTTACTAACTAATTTTGGTGAAGGCTAAAATGAATTTACGTTAATATCTTTTTTTCTATTTACACTAAAAATAATTCCAAGGTTTATTAGTAATTCCACAAGCGAAACAATCAGTGATCTAGAGTTTGAGATTCAGCTGCGGCATATTATTATGAATTTTTCTCATCATTAATTTTCTCTGGTTGTTTTATATAAAAAAATATAGTTATCTTTAGTCCCATATCTTAGAATTGACAACACTATGATCAAAGAAGTTTTTATAAATATTTTAGGCCGACAATGTTAAAAAATATACTTTTTCTAATTTTTTTTACTAAGATAAGTATAATATTAAATTAAATTAATTTTTTCATAGGGAAGTCGTAAGGGTGACCGTTATGGATTTTTAAAATGTACTTTACCTTAATAACTCTACTTTAATATTTTAATGTTAAAATAATTTAATTAATATAATTTCATTATAAAGAGTCAATGTGATTTCAATGTATTATATTAGGAATTGAATGATAACTCAAATGATATTTATGAGGGATTTATATGTTACAAATGACAGATTATCCCAAATGATATTTGTGAGGGATTTATATGTTAAAAACGACATATTATTAGATAATATTTCATGAAATTTGACAGAGTTTACTATAATATTCAATTTTGTTCTGCAATATGCCACTAAATTAAGTGGTCATCTTTGCTTTATTACTTTTTAATTTATAACCATAACTGATAACTCCTTCAAAACAATATAGTAAATCTTTATTTATTACTTAATATTTTTGATATTTCTGAACTTATTAATAAATACTTAAACTTCTTAACCAAGAGTTATCAAACTGATGTGTAAATCAACGCGCTTTTGTTGACAACTTCACTTTTTTTTATTGTTTCAAACTTGAATCCACTTAGGGAATCCAACGATCCACATCTCACTTTCTGAGTCCATCAGACGGACAGTCCTCACGGACGCCTGGTTGGCCTAGGGTTTCCTAAAACTCTCCGCGATAAAATCGCGGCCTGGGCGGCAAGGACTCGACGCGGTGCAGTGCGTTGCTGCTCCTCCCAAACCCTTCTTTTTTTTTCTCTTTATTTCTCCGCTTCGATTTCGATCACTTCGATTTCCATCTCTATCCCAAAGTTTCTAAAACAAAAGGAAAAAATCTGAAAAAAAAAAATCCAATTTTTTTGAACAGTCCTCTCTCTTGGTATCCGATCTTTGTTCCGTTATCTATTCATAAAAAGTCCTAACAAAAACAAAAAAAAATCAAAGAGGAAGGTTTGATTGTGTTATCTGTTTTTATCGGATTCGGGAAGAAAAAAAAAGGTGAAAAAGATCGCATCTTGGCGTGAGAGATGGCGCAGGGTACTATGCAGCAGCAGCCGCCGCCGCCGCCAAATGGGACTGCTATCAATGCCGGTGGTGCCGGCGCGGGGTCTCAGTTCCCGTCGACTTCTCTATACGTGGGGGACCTGCAGGCGGGCGTGACGGACGCGCAGGTGTTCGATCTGTTCAGCCAGCTTGGTCCTGTGGTGTCCGTACGGGTGTGCCGCGATGCTGATACTCGCCGGTCGCTTGGATATGGTTATGTCAACTACAGCAACCCCCTTGATGGTGAGTCTAATCGTCTTTTTTCTCGGTCTTTGGATTACTTACCACGATTCTTCTGTTGCATGGCTTTACTTACGTCTTTGCTAGATTATTTGTTTTAAGGGAATACTTGATGCGCTTTTATGTTACATTCAAGCTAATGTCTATTCCTCTTAGTTCTACTGATAATGTTATCATTCTTTAATTCATTGAAGGTCGATTATGTACCGTGATCATATTTGACTCTTCTTACCGTACACGAAGTGAGAACAGAAGGGAATATGAATGGCAACTATTTACTGAAATCTAAATTGTTTTGGTAGAGTAATGTGTTAGGAGAAAAAAAAAAACTTTAAAACATGTTTTTATATGGGAGATGTGTTACATTATTAATGTAGCCAAATCTTATCTTCCCTATGAGACTGTAAAGGAGCTAACCAATAAAATAACAGGTTACAAATTGGTGAACAATGATGTGTACTGGTATGAACATGCATCCAAACAAACTTCCTAGCGACAGGTGCTCTGCCTGACAAACTAGCTGGCTATTGTTACTCTGCCCTGTATGTTGTTGGATTAATAACTATTCTGACTGGCTGGAATTCTGTAAATAGGTTTTGAGGTACATAAAGAAATCTTAGATTAAACAGCCAAACTTGCCAGTTATGGTATCCAACATTTCATTATATGATTCATTTTAATCCTTCTATATTTTGAACACAATTCCATGTGTCTTTATTCTTAATAGACACCAAATTGCCTTTCCTCCACTCGGACATTATATGCCGTTAACAATTACCCAAATAATTGCACAATAATGCCTTGAAACGGAGAGTCTTGATTGGAAACATATCAACCAATGTTGAATTTTAAACCAATTGAACATATGACAATTGGATATTTTTTCGGTACCTTGTAACTAGTTTACTACTTGCATGATGAGTGGGAGGCAAAAATTGTTTCAATGATAGACAACAAACCAAATTCTTTCACCAGATCACCTTAGATATTACAATATCGATAACTAAGATTTTTTTCTTTTCACTTTCTTCTGAGTAAAAAATATATTCACAAATTGGAAAATATTATCTATTCTGGTATAACAGAATAGATTAAATCTAATTCAGTTGCTACTAATATCATGGAAACGTGTTTATATATGAATCTCTTGATGCATTATGGGGTTATGATACTCAATTAGGTTCTTACCAACTGTATCAACTTTAATTATCTCATTGTCTTTATCTTGTTATTTTTTTTTTAATCAAAAGTGGTGCCTTGCTTCTGTGGCATAAGGAACAATAAGGCAATAATTGTTGGAGCAATCTGGGTACCTTAGGTTTTGATGTTTGGGCAAAGATTTAAGTTAAGTTTATTGTTATATTTGATATGCATTGTGAGTGTGCAGGATACAAGTACAACAAGGAAAGTCCAAGTGTGATTTTGGCAAAGGAGGAAAGTCCAAGGATGAGTCTTGCCGGTGTAAGTCCAAGCATGTAGTCTTGGCAACGTAAGTCCAAGTGTGACTTGGCAATGGACGAAGTCCAGGAGGTGCGACCTCTTGGCAAAGGAAGACCCGACAACAATGACAAGGCTGATGGAAGCTCCAGAAGGCAAGACGTGAAGGATGGGGAGGCATCCGAGGGACGCAAGGCTGATGGAGGAGGCTAGAAGGCTAGGTCTAGGTTGGTCAGGCGAGGACGAGTGCTGAGTGAATGTACTCGAGAGTAAAGCCTAAAATTAGGGTTTTACTGTAGCGTTACTGTAGAACTGTAGTAGTTGACTGGTGGTTTCATCAGTCGATTGGTGTAGTCGATTGGACAGTCGACTGGGAGCGAACAATATGTTTCTGTTCGCTCGGCCAGTGTGGAGCAGTCGACTGATACTTTTACCAGTCTATTGATATCAAGCCGTTGGAATGTAACAGACTAACAGTCGAATTTCCACAAGAGGGCAATCGACTGATGGTTTTGACAGACAATTGATAGGCGGAATTTTCCAACCTGTGGCTTATATAACCAAGCCTTGGGAGTTTGATTGAGGTTGACGAAATAGAGGTGGTTGACCTCTATTAGTAGTCTACCTGTACCCTAGCGTTTCAAATGTTCTTGTGAGAGTTGTGGTGAGGTTTCTTCACCCACAAGGAGTTACGTGAGCTAGTCGGAGTTTGCCGGGGAGTCATCCACCGACGGATCAGGATTGTCCACCTTACGGACAGCCGTGGAGTAGGAGCCCTGATCTTCAAACCACGTAAAATGATTGTGTAGCTTGGTTTGCATTTTTTGTCTTGTATTTAGATTAGCTTTCTACTTGTTTGTTTGTATTTCCGCTGCACACTAACCATTGTAGGAAGCGACGTTTTGGGTGAGACGCTATTCACCCTCCTCTAGCGGATGTCAAGGTCGCAACAAGTGGTATCAGAGCCTGGACTGCCAGAAGGTTTAACCACCGACTGTACACAAGAGCTATGGTCTGATTGAGCCATGTGAGTACAATATTGACTTCGAACAAAGAAAGTGAGAGCTCCTATGTTCGGATCAAGAGGATCAGACACCAGGCAGGAAGTCTTAGATGTGGCTAGACATAGAAGTCCTAGTAGGTCGGGTGGATCGAGGGGCAAGAAGACTTGGTGGGTCGAGGATCGGACATGGAAAACCTGTGGTCCTTTGTTTGAAGGGGGGATTGTTGGGGTTGCAAGATTGCAAACATAGTCCCACATTGAAAATACATGGGAAAGATCATGAGTTTATAAAAGAAAGATATCTCCATTGACACGAGGTTTTTTGATAGAGCCCAAGAGCAAAACCATAAGGGCTTAGGCCCAAAGTGGGCAATATCATATCATTGTGGAGATATCTAAAATTATTTTCAATCCTATAATTGGTATCAGAGCGGGTCGCTCTTCTACAGACTAATCGCCGAGGGAGCAAAGCGCTAGAGAAAGATGGAGTCCGAAGAACCTTTAGGATGGGATATCCGAATCCCACCTCCATACGATCGAGATGATTTCGAGTATTGGAGGAAGCGGTTGGAGACTTGGTTCCAAATGGATTGGAACCAATGGATTGTGTTGGAGGAACCGTTTGAAGCTCCAACGAACAAGAAGGGAAAGCGCCTCCGGCCTCGGTATTGAACCGAGGAGCAAAAGGAGCCATCAGAGGCAGACAAGGAGGTAACTAGAATTTTGATTAATTTATTACCTCTTAATTTGGTATTGAATGTAGGTAAATACAAGAACGCAAGCGACCTTTGGAAAAAGGTAATTGCACTTCATGAGGATCCTACAAAACTCCAAGTAGTGGAGGAGCCCAAAGAGAAGGGCTCATTGGTCCAAGAGGAGAAGGACCAATCAGATGTTGACACGGGTTCAACATCCGAGGAGGAGAAGGAAGATGAGGAAGTATCATTCACATCTTCAAGGGAAGAAGAAGTGGAATCATCCACATCTTCAAGTGAAGAGGAAGAAGAGAAATCCAAGGAAGAGGAGATCTTGGAAGCTCAACCCTCCACCTCAACTACCAAAAAGAGCGAGAAGAGCCACATCAAATGTTTTGAGTGTGGTAAGATGGGACACTACAAGAGTAGGTGTCCTTCGCTCAAGAAAGTAAAGGAGGTAAACTCTGAACTCACTAAAGTTAATTTAGAAACTAATGTGAGTTGTAGGAAGAAGGAGAAGAAGCAGCATATTAGATACTTCACGTGTGGTGAGTTTGGTCACTACCACACAAAGTGCCCAAGGAGAGGAGAACTCAAGAAATTGGCGCACTTGAAGAAGTGGGAGAAGAAGAGAGCTTCAAGGGTAAGGGAGGTAAACCCTAATTTGAATTCAAGTTCAAATTTAAATTCTTCCATACATGTTAAAAATAATTTTCATTATTTACCCAAGCATGATTATGGATTTAGATATAATGATAGGAATAGTGTTAATGTAGGTGATAACCCTAGGAGATTTGTTCATGTTAAATCTAGTAAGGGTAGACCTAATAAGAGTAAAACCATTTTGCTTAAGGGAAGGAAAGTGGGTGAAAACCTATGCATTAATCCCAAGAAAGGGAGACCTATGCCTAGGAAGGTGGGTAGGTCTAGGAATGTCCATGATGGACATGTTGATTCTAGGGTTAAAACCCTAGAATTGGAAAATCAAGCCTTGAAGGCAAAGCTTGAGGAAATGGAGAAAGTCCTAGAGAGGTTCATTATTGGACCTAAAGGACTTGACATGTATTTGGGTGATCAAAGATCCAAAAATGTCAAATTGGGTCCCTCCAAGACCAAAAGGAGGTCAAGTGCTAAGGTGACACATGACATTGGTAAGGGAGGAGTGACCAAGGACGAGGGAAAGTCATTTAAGACCAATAAAAAGGAATATGCTAGGGTGGCATATAATTATGACAAGGATGAGGTGTCCAAGGTCAAGGACAAGAAGAAATTAACCAATGACAAGGTGCCTAAGGTTAAGAAAGTAAATTTTATAGGTCAAGTGTCACCCGAGGTGTACCGAAGTGGCCTAGCCATATTGGATGAGTCACCTAGAGAGGTGAATAAGATTAAGAGCTCTAGGGGGAGCTCCAAGAGTCTTTGGAATATATGGTAAATGAATTTCAAGTGGATCATGCTTAGGACTCAAAATGGGTCATCAAATGTGCCAAAGTGGTTTAGAGGCAGACTTGAGTCTCAAATCCAATAAATTGACACAATTGGGTTGAGTATCATGCATGAAAATATGAAAAAGGTTTCATATTGCATGAAAATTAGTTTTGGATGTATATATGCCATATAAACTAATGTTAGGGATGTATTATGGTTTAGTATGGGTAGATACATCAAGAGAAAGCCAAAACTAGGATTTTAGATCAAAGTTCAATTGAACCATTTAGCTAGTTTTGAATTTTGTGTCAATCTTGAGATCTGTGATAAATATATTTTTATATATATTTTTTCCAAGTAGACATGGATAAAATAGACCTCTTCAGAAAATTTGAGAATTTTTGGAGGTTTGTAGAATTTCTGGTGCATTTCTGAAGTTGGTCAGAAAATGCTGATTTTTGCTGAAATAGTATACCAGTCGACTGGTACAGTTACCAGTCGACTAGTAACACTGTTCACGAGCACAGAATGTCTCTGTAAGTTCATTTTGACGATGACAGTCAACTGGGACTTATGACAGTCGACTGATACGGTCTGAAAATGTTTTCCAGCATTAGAAAATGATCAAAAGAGTGGGGAACATGTATGTAATCTTATGGGGGATTAATACATGATGGTTATGAGCATTAGAGGTCGAAAAGTCCAATAATTGGGATATTGTTGGAGCTCTTTTTGATTTATGACAAAGGGGGAGAAGTTTAGGTTTAAGTGGGAAACCTACATACCTTTGCAAGAAATCCTAACTCAAGGGGGAGCTTAGAAGGAGGAGCAATTGCTCATTAATTAGCAAAGGGGGAAAAGTTTGCCTTTTGTGGGGGAGCTTATGTGAAGGGGGAGCCTAGGATTAGGTTCCATGATTTATGCATGTGTAGATTGCATATTTATTTACATTATTATTGTTTCTCTAACTTAAACGGGTTGTCAAACATCAAAAAGGGAGAGATTGTTGGAGCAATTTGGGTACCCTAGGTTTTGATGTTTGGGCAAAGATTTAAGTTAGATTTATTATTGTATTTGATATGCATTGTGAGTGTGCAGGATACAAGTACAACAAAGAAAGTCCAAGTGTGATTTTGGCAAAGGAGAAAAGTCCAAGGATGAGTCTTGGCGGTGTAAGTCTAAGCATGTAGTCTTGGCAATGGACGAAGTCTTGGAGGTGCGACCTCTTGGCAAAGGAAGACCCGACAACAATGACAAGGCCGATGGAAGCTCCAGAAGGCAAGACGTGAAGGATGGGGAGACATCCGAGGGACGCAAGGCTGATAGAGGAGGCTAGAAGGCTAGGTCTAGGTTGGTCAGGCGAGGACGAGTGCTGAGTGAATGTACTTGAGGGTAAAATTCTAAAATTAGGGGTTTACTGTAGCAGTACTGTAGCAATCGACTGGTGGTTCATCAGTCAACTGGGAGCGAACATAATGTTTCTGTTCGCTCGGCCAGTGTGGAGCAGTCGACTGGTACTTTTACCAGTTGACTGGTATCGAGCCGTTGGGATGTAACGGTTGAATTTCCACAAGAGGGCAGTCGACTGATGGTTTTGGCAATCGACTGGTAGGTGAGATTTTTCAACCCGTGGTCTATATAATCAAGTCTTGGGAGCTTGGTTGAGGTTGACGAAATAGAGGTGGTTAACCCCTATTAGTAGTCTATCTGTGCCCTAGCGTTTCAAGTGTTCTTGTGAGAGTTGTGGTGAGTTTTCTCCATCCACAAGGAGCTACGTGAGCTAGCCGGAGTTTGTCGGAGAGTCATCCATCGATGGATTGGGATCGTCCATCTTACGGACAGCCGTAGAGTAGGAGCCTTGATCTTCGAACCACGTTAAATGATCGTGTAGCTTGGTTTGCATTTCTTGTCTTGTATTTAGATTAGCTTTCTACTTATTTGTTTGTATTTCCGCTGTGTGTAGGAAGCGACGTTTTGGGTGAGACGCTATTCACTCCTCTAGCCGACGTCAAGGTCCCAACAATAATAACCATCTGATCATCACTTTGGGTTTGCAGAAATCTAAATAAAACACAACGTAAAGATAGGTTGGTAAAAAGCGGTACTTATAGACCATTTTCATATAGGTGTCTACCATCTGGTGGACTAGTGGCTACTGACTGAGATGCCAATTTATGATTAAATTATTGGAAGCTGCAGCCTTTTTTTCTGACAAGCTGCAAACTTCTTCAGATTTTTTGAGTATCTTTGTAGTGGGTTATTCACAAAAAACATGTCGATAACTCATAATAATTTTACACTTTCTGGTGCTGATATTTTTATTTAAATTTTTTTTCATCAATTCCCTTTTAATATTGATATTCAATGTTATCAACATATATTTTTTCTAGTTGACGGCTTCTATGGCTTGAATTCTCAAATGCAAATTTTACAATGATCTTATGTTGGTATATGGAAACCTCTAGGAGCCAACATTGCATTGTTTTTTCCCACCACTTTGTATGGTTATTTTTAAAAAAAAAATCATATATTTTGATCTTGGTTTGATTGACATTGGAATTTTTCATTCACAGAATGTAAGTGTTGCATCATTGTGTAGATAAAAGTTCAAT
This sequence comes from Zingiber officinale, assembly GCF_018446385.1. NCBI lineage: Eukaryota > Viridiplantae > Streptophyta > Magnoliopsida > Zingiberales > Zingiberaceae > Zingiber > Zingiber officinale. Next base: position 11,088,771 of record NC_056000.1, on the reverse strand, counting down.
ACAAATGAATTGTTTTGATCTAGATCTTATCTTGATTTTGATTGGCAGCTGCATCAGCGTTGGAAGTGCTGAACTTTACCCTTCTTAACAATAAGCCTATTCGCATTATGTATTCTAATCGTGACCCTAGCATCCGCCGAAGTGGGGCAGCAAATATATTTATAAAGGTAATGTGACTTTTTTTCGATTTTATTTTTATGCACTTTCCCATACATTTATTTTGCTCTACATTTAGTGTGTTATTTTTTTACTTTTCAGAATCTAGATAAAACAATAGGCAACAAAGCACTACATGAAATCTTTTCAACGTTCGGTACTATTCTTTCGTGCAAGGTTGCAATAGATGCATCTGGTCAGTCGAAAGGATATGGCTTCGTACAATTTGAACAAGATGACGCAGCACAAGCAGCAATTAATAAGTTAAATGGCATGCTTGTGAACGATAAACCAGTTTTTGTTGGACCCTTCCTTCGCAAACAGGAAAGAGAGAACTCTTCAGACAAGGCAAAATTTTCTAATGTTTATGTCAAAAACCTCTCTGAATCAACTACAAAGGAAGATCTTGAAACAATCTTCAGAAAGTATGGGAAAATTACTAGTGCTGTCGTTATGACAGACGGGGATGGAAAATCAAAGTGCTTTGGCTTTGTTAATTTTGAGGATTCAGATGCTGCTGCTCAAGCAGTTCAAAAACTCAATGGGCAGAAATTTGATGAAAAAGAGTGGTATGTTGGAAAGGCACTGAAGAAATATGAAAGGGAACTAGAACTAAAGGAAAAGTTTGACCAGAGTGCAAAAGATGCAGTGGACAAATACCAAGGACTTAACTTATATCTAAAGAACTTAGATGATAGCATTGGAGATGACAAGCTGAGAGATTTATTTTCTGATTTTGGTACCATAACTTCTTACAAGGTATTGCATGTTGTCTGATGAGAAATTTATGCCTATTAAGGTGTAAGAACCTTCTCATTGACATATTTGATATATCGTTGAGTCATAGGTTATGCGGGAACCAAATGGAGCAAGTAAAGGTTCTGGGTTTGTGGCTTTCTTAACTCCAGAAGAAGCGTCTCGAGCAGTAAGATCTTGATGATTTTCTCTTTCTCTATCTCAATCTCAATATCTATCAAATATGAATGACAGTGAAGTGATCACATTTGCTTGCTTTGTTTTTTATACAGCTTGCAGATATGAATGGAAAGATGGTCTGTGGGAAGCCACTGTATGTTGCACTGGCACAACGTAAAGAAGACAGAAGAGCTAGGTTGCAGGTATTATGAACCATATGAACTATTGTCAATGCTAATAAACAAGTTTATGAAGGCATCTACATGGTTCTCGTGTTGCTGTAGTTTTTGACAAATGTCTCAACTTGAATTGACATGAATACTGTTTCATATGAAAGAAGATAATTTCCGAGAATGTAAAAAAGGCTACAAAATTTGGTCGAGTGTCATCATTGTGTTTATATTGACACCTTCAAATCTACCATGACCACCCTTGACTAGATGTCTTATTGTTTTTTCTGATGCTCATAGCCTCATTGGTTGTTTTTAGGCTTTATGTAGATTGAAACTAAAATTATTAGAATTAATTATTTGAATTTCTGTATCATCCTTATTAGATGCAAATTACTAGTTGAAAAAAACTATATTTTATATTTTTAGTTATATGCATTAAACAATGATTGCTTGCATTTATCTTTCAAGCTTATTATGTTTCCTGGAGTTGGTATCCATCCTGACACTTTTATGTATTTTTTCCCATGTATTTATCTAACCTTTTCAATTTTTGCTAAATTCCATGCTCTTCGAGCAACATGCTCGCGGTTGCCCACTTTTTTTTTTGTCTTGAAGTGGACTTGCATGCTTTACATCGTCTAATTTACAGGCACAGTTTTCACAAGTACGACCTGTAGCAATGACTCCTAATGTTGGCCCACGTGTTCCCATGTACCCTCCTGGTGCTCCTGGTCTTGGGCAACAAATATTTTATGGTCAAGCACCTCCTGCCCTTATTCCACCTCAGGTTATTTCTTTTGTCTATTTCAATTTTTTTTTTTTTTTTGACTTTTCATTCTTCCGTATCAGTTATATTCAAGATTTAGATGCATCTCTTTTCACATTTGAGTAATTGGTAAAAAATACCATCATTATCTATTATTGAAGCAAAAATATGATATCTCTCACCCCAAGCGTCGTGTATCTTCGGCACCACGACAAGATATAAGTAGGTAAATGACAGGATATTTTACCCTAGCACAGCAACTCTTTGTATGGAGGAGGTCAGACATTCAACAAGACATTTGCATCCGCTAGAAATTAACCCCAAGACTTATTGGAGTAAATATTCATGCAGATACCAACTGTGTCAACCCATGGGGGCTACCATCATTATCTATTAATGGAATAAAAGGTGATATCGCTCACCCCAAACAGCTAGTATCACCGATCCTATGACAAGATACAAGCAGGTAAATCATGGGGGACATTTTATCCTTGTGCAATGACTCTTTACATAGAGGAGGTCAAACACTCAACGAGGCATTTTTGGACTCGCTAAGAATTTACCCCAAGATCTATTGGAGTAAACACCCATGCAGGTGCCAACTGCGCCAACCTGGGGGCACAATCATTATCTATTATTAGCAGCAAAAGATAAAATTGTTACCTCGTTAGCCCCGTCAAGATGGAAGGAAGGTAAATCACAGGGGGCTTCATCCAACAACAGTAACACACGCAAGGAGTTGAGGTAACCAGCAGGACATTCCGTACCACTGGGAATCAACCCCAGACCTATTGGTAGTAACACCTTTGCATGAATCAACTGCACCAGCTCGTGGGGGCTACCATCATTATCTATTATGATGTTATATGTGGGGATGCTCAATTTATATTAGGGGTATCAACTTAGGTGGGTTGGGTTAAAAAAAAATTTATAAAATTTCCCAACTCAAACTTGAATCCAAATACAACCCAAAACCCTTAAACCCGAATTTGATCAACCCGAACCTGACCCGAATAACCTGATTAAAAATGACTTTTTTTTCTATCATTATTATACTAACATTGATATTGATATACATAAAACCTTCTTAATTTTCAAAATAAAATTTGATTTAACCTTAAAAAATCCAATAAAACCTAAATCCAGGTCCATCCGAACTTGACCCGAAATCTCCAATCTGAAAATCCTCCGACCCGAAAAACTTGATTTTTTTCGGGTCGACTTGGATTGTCGGGTCGGGTTTATTTTTGACACTCCTAATTTATATTTATCTTTATTCAAAGTTTCAAACTCTGGTCTGATCATTTTATGCGTGCTCGGTGGACCATAATACAATTCCATAATTGTCTAAGTTTTTGGTGTACGCTTGATGGGCAAGTAATTTGTCTTTTGTTCTAGGATGGTAAAGGACTGCAGATGTACCGTTGATGTAAACTTAATTTTGTCTTATTTGTAGTTATGCACTGTATTATGATAATAATTAATCATACTGTTGTCTCTCATTTGCATTTTTTTTTTCATTTTAATTTTCATGCGCTGACAGTTAATAATGTTTTTCTATGAATATATTTATGATTTTGATGATATAAGTCCTTAATGGGCTGTAGATGTACACTTCTTATTGGTTATATTTAAACTCAACTTTATGTTGTTTGCAGATATCTACTATATTATTACTGTAATGGCCAAATCATATTATTGCCTCCGTATGCCATTTTTGCCATACGAACTTGCAGTATAGGACATTTGCATTTGATTAATGTAAGTGCTTACATATGATGGTTTCATTCGCAGCCAGGGTTTGGTTTCCAGCAACAACTTATACCTGGAATGCGTCCTGCAGGAGCACATATGCCAAATTTCTTTGTGCCCCTTGTCCAACAAGGTCAGCAGATGCATCGTCCAGGTGGCAGACGTGCTGCAGCTGGACCAGTGCAACAAAGCCAGCAACCAATACCTCTAATGCAGCAACAGGTCAGTGGTTAATCTAAAGGCATTTGAGTTTAAAATCTAAGAGTTGCAACAACTTGAAATTTTTCAATAAAAGTGAAATATTTCATGGAAAAGTAGTTTTGGTACTGTGCTGCCTTTGTGACGGAATATGATTTGCTCTGGAAGTCATATAATTAAGCAGTTATAGACTCACTAATTGGTCACTCATTATAGGATTCATAGATGGTTGTGGGAATAATTAACACAAGTAGTGAAGCTAATTTCATAATCTACTCGATGCCATGGAAATCTCTAATAATAACTAGAGGAATAGGAATACACATGGTTGCATCTTTTTTACTTCTGATGAGGCCCAATACTCTGATCACACAATGAAAATAAACTTGATACACAGCTAGCTGGTGCTCTCATCTTTATGTCTGCTCTGACATGTCTAATGCTTTTACATTAACATCTTAATTCTTTAGCTTTTGACTGATATTTGTTTGATATTGAGCTAGCAGATGCTTCCAAGGGGGCGTGTTCAACGCTATCCTCCAGGTCGCAACATGTCTGACGTTCCTATGCCTGGTGTTGTTGGTGGCATGCTTTCACCTTACGACATTGGAGGTTTGCCTATGCGAGATGTTGGCTTGTCACAACCTGGTCCCATTGGAACATTGGCTTCAGCCCTTGCAAATGCTCCTCCTGAGCACCAAAGGATGGTAAGTATTTTTTTTTTCCATGCATGTGACTCACTGGATGCTTGGGCTTACATCGTGGCCTTTAGCTAATAGTCAAGTATACTGTTGTGATCCCAGTTGAACATTCAAAACTCAGTTATGGTCTCATCTTAATGTATAGATGCTTGGTGAGAATCTGTATCCACTTGTGGAGAGTATTGAACGCGATCATGCAGCCAAAGTTACCGGTATGCTACTGGAGATGGACCAAACAGAGGTTCTGCACCTTCTGGAATCACCGGATGCGCTGAGAGCAAAAGTTGCAGAGGCAATGGAAGTTCTGAGGAGCGTCGTACAGCAGCAGGGCAATGTGCCTGCTGATCAGCTGGCAGCATTATCGCTTAATGATAGTATTGTCTCATGAGTTGATGAATCATGAGAGATTTAGCCGGAGGCTGTTTGATTGTGACAAGATAGTAGTAGTGGAGTTCGGTTGGCTTTCTCTTTACAACTGGATTCGACTTTGGCTTTCAGGTTATTAAGCATGCTTTTCTTCTTGTTTGTGCTGGTAGAATTAATGTCAGGTGGCTGGTTTTCATATTAAGTTTGTGTTCTGCCACTGCTGCCTCTTGCAACTGCTTGTTCCTCGTGTTCGTACACTTGGTTTAATGTTTTGAATCAGCCGCTTTGAAATATTTAACTGTTCCTAAATTTTGATACACGAACCGCTAAACGACTTATCGTCATATATCTACACTCTCACGAAAAACAAGAACATGTTGGCACAATGTTTTTCAACGTCTCATTTATATATCCTGTTAAATAAAAACTTACTAAAATAAAAAATATATAAAGGAGCCGCATGGTTTGTTATTATAAAAGGGAAAAAAACAGGGATTGTATCATAATAACTGATAGGGGAAAATTGCATCAAAAATTAACTTGTGTTTGTATGTTTTCTATGATTTGATTGAAGTAGCAAACTCCATAAATACAAGAAATTATGAAGGTACAATAGAAATAAAAAAATATATATATTACATTGCGTATCATCTGAGAAATCAAGCCAGGCAAGAATTTGCACATGCGCAAATTTTGCATGAACTCCATGTCGCACCCAACAGAAGTTGAATAACAATAATTTTCTTGCTACAATTTTAGAATACGAGACAATAAACAAGAGCAACAGAAAGAAGGGAGCACAATTTTCACGTCAGTCAATACCTACCTAGGAGAAATTAAATTCAAGCACACATCAGATATCTGGGTTTTGGTCCATATCAAAGACAACCTTCGCGTTACATAAGCAACATAATCAATTCTGCCATGGAATATTTCTTTCCCAACATACAAAGGGAAGTGTACTGCAGAAATCTCTCGGCTGCTTGTAGGACCTATATCCCTAAGACTCTTTTTAGGATTACACCACTGCAGACGAAGGCATACATAAAACATCAGTCTGATGTAATCGGACGGTAGACCCTATAAAGTGTAGATCATCTTGAATGCTGCTGCATACCTCAGTTAGAGGAAAAGGGTTAAATTTTGTGCTTGTGATTGTTTCCGTCACCTCTGTGGTTGATCTGAATTAGAAGCTCCAGGAGGTGGTGTGGTGGACATACTACTTGCTGAACCATTCTCTGCAGGTGGATTAACACCCCATTTACCTTCTGATTCTAGTGGCTCTAATACATATACTCCACCATCTGTCATGCCCAAGGCAAATTGATTTGGCTCTGATGGATGGGCAGCAACCACAAGTGGATATACGGTAGTGCTGTAAAAAAGAAATAGATATCAATCCTCTATAGTAAATCTCAACTAATATAAGCTGGGCAGGTGACAGTTGAAGATATTGAGAAAGCAAGTATTGATCTCCTACAAGGCAGTTATTGACATAACTAGCAAACATTTATATGGTGCTGAAGAACTCTAGCAAAAACTGCAGGTTAACATCTAGTTACTTGTCAATGGTTATGACAAAGGTTTGTGCTTAGCCTCATATCCATCATGCTAATTGCTGATCTGAGATGGGAAAGTATAAAATATGCACAGATTCTTTAGTGTACCTGGTATTGCCAGTAAGATAAGCAGCTGGAAGAATACGACATCGTAGAGTGAGATTGGTAGCATTAAATATACATATGGTGGCATCTAAGAAGCTAGCATATATTAGCTGACTGTCGCAAGAGAATGTCGCATGTGAAATGGGTGTGGAACCCTCACGAGGAGACCACTGAAAGAGAAAGGTAAACTATTATTGAGTTATAAGACTGATAATATTCACAATGTAATGCAAATACCTGCTTCACAATTTCTAATCTAGTTGTTTCATATAAAGCAATCTGGGTTTCATGCACAGCTAGGAAGTGTATCTGGTCTTGATGGAACTGAACACGCGTGTCTGAGATCGCTGCTGGTGTGCGCCCAGAAGGTATTTGCAGAAATCTACTTCTCTGCTTTTCCCATCCGTCGGTTCCAAACACACAAAGCTGCAAGGGAAAAAGGGGCGTTTACATTTCAAGAGGAAAGCTTATGTTACACCAACTCCTCAATGCTGTACTAAAACACTATCAAACACCAGTTCACAATCGCCAAATTATATGCACTGTTATTTATTTATAGTAAGAGAGCAGTGAATAACCTGAGCATCAGCTCCAGATGATACCAACACATTCAGAACACTTGAAAAGGCAAGACCGGTAATTCTCTTAGAGTGCCCCCTAAGTTTGCTTTTTACCTGCAGAAGAATAAGTCTGTCGTTGGTCACAAAATTCTTTACGTGACTATCAGATGCAACTGTCATAGAAAAGTACCTCATCAACTCGAACATTATAGATCTGAATAGTGGAATCTTCCATTCCTATAGCAATTATATTATTATCTTGTGGATGAAATGCAAGAAAAGTAGCTGCTGGCGGAGGTGCCATGAACGTTGTCATAGTCTGCCATGAAGAACAAAATGTCAAATCCCAAATGCAAAACAAGCTGTGTTTTGTTATATTATCTATGGCTAACCTTAAATGTCATCATGTTGAATAGCGATATTTTCCCTCCTGATGCTGACATAACATAAGAATCATTCTTTGAAAGTGCAAAACAGTGGACTGCTTCTTCAGGATTTGTGTCAGTTATCTCATTAGTCATCAATATGCCACTTGGTGGTTGCCACAACTGAGGAGCAACACCTGTTGTCGCCTACAATAGCATATAATTAGCAAAGTGGAGAATGACTTTGCATATTGTCATAGAAAAGAAGGTAATTTCTGGAAGTATTGATCATATCTTCACCTTTCCACTTGAATGCCGTTCATTACGAGGCCACTTCCAGAGTAGATGAATTGCATTTGAAGCTAAAGCCAAAATGGCAACCCCAGAATTGGTGTAAATTAGCCTAGAAATCTGCAATATAAAGTTGGAGTAAGGACTTTCAAATATTGTTCTTTCTTGCCTAATATGCAAGATAATTCACTTGAATTGCAGTGGTGACTGGAAATCTGGAATTTATCTAACAGGTTTATTTGAGTAATAAGAATAGACGAAATAGAAACTACATTAGAATCATTCATTTATCGGATTATACCTCATTCAATACACAATTTCAACTGTGCAATGATTCTGCTGAGCACGAGAACTGTAAACAAGTTGTGCACATAGATACAGAAACACCTTTCCCTCAAATTCGAAAAAGTAACAAATTTATAATATAATTGATGGTGACATAGTTCAAAAATGTCCATGCTGTCTTCTGGACAAATTTTTCAACCAGAACCAGATAGTTATGGACATAGTTTCCTGGTTCAATAGTTGGTATTTAATCCATTTCTCAAGAATATGTTGCTGTCGTGACCAAAAAAAATATATATTTTGCCAACGTTTGCTGTTTCTATAGTAGGTCCACAAATACACATGGAACACTTAACTGCAGATTAACCCTGGGAGCTATAAAACATAAAATTTGCTCATTTGACCACATGGAAAGATTCATGATGCTGACCCTATGGCTAGCTGCATATTTAACAAATGACAAAAATTAAACAAAGTTCAGGTACCAATCTAATATGCATCTTATTGCATTAGCACAATTCTCTACACATTATAACTACAAGAAATGTCAAACTATTTGTTAAGTGACAGCATATCTTCATGTATAACACTTTATTGTTATTTATAATATATTTTCCAGAATACACATGCAATATACAACAATCACCATGATGCTTCACATATGAAATCCAAAACTATAGAAATCAAACCTTGCTTGTTCTAAGACTATCTGGGAGTTTTAAAGATCGACATTGAGCTGGTTCATTGACTTCAGTAAGCTTCCAGATCTTTGATTTTTCCATTGATTCATCAGTGATTCTAGGTTTGACATCAACCAGGTTTCTGCCATCTCCATTCTGTTAATATCAAAATGATGTTAAAACACAAATTTACAAATTGTACAAGAAGAAAATATAGCCTACTAGAAGAATAAATTTCATGAAACCAAAATTCAGAGACCATTCCAGCTATTGCCATAGCTGGTGCAGTTCTATCAGTTATTGCAGAAGTTGTTGCAACAGCAGCAGCAGACAATGGGCTTACTATAGGCTGTATCAGGAAACATTAATATCATCAAATTCTTCTCATTTTATCAGGAAAAAGTAATCAATCCTATTAGATAGAGGTACCTTTGTTGCACTTTCTGAGACAGCCCTAGAAGTATCAAAGGAGCGATTTTCAAGTGTGCGCAATAGGCGAATTCCATCACCGTTTGCCAAAATTTTAATTCCATTATCATGAGTAGAAACGGCCAATAATGTTCCTTCCTTGTTGAATCTCATCCTTGGGCTTGCCTAAAGTTGGAAATTGATACATAAAACTTTTTCTAGAAGCATATGAGAGCCAAAAAAAGGGGGGGAAAAAAGAAGAGATTACTGGTAGGCCACCATCAGCATCAACAGTTGTTAGTAAATTGATATTATCCATATCCCAGAATTTGATAAGAAATTCATCACCAGCAGCCAAAAACCGGTTTCGAGTGGTATCAAATTGCACAACTCCCAAAGAACGTTTACGGAAACCTTGGTATGTCCTCTTCACAGCTCCCTCACTTTCATTCCACTCCACAATGAATGTTTCCCCTTCTTTACTTGTTCCACATGAAAAGAGCCTACAAAAAAAAAAGAGGAAATATCAAAATGGTGAGGAAAACAGAACAGAACCACTATTATTTCTTTGTCCTAAAAGGCTCAACAGACCTGGAAACATACCTTGAACCATCAGCACTATAAGCCATTGTCGTGCACCAGTGCCCTGGAGCATCATAATCCACCCTCGATCCCAAATTGTCATATAACCATGCCTTTATTTTTCCATCCAATGCCGTTGAAAAGATAAACTGCAAGAAAACAGGCAAAATATTAACTAGTCTTAAGAATTCAATAAGGAAAAAGCTAAGACAATATGTCAATATAGAGTTAAGATCAATTTGAGAGAAACAAAAGTCTAAACTGTTTAACTACCTGAATGTTTTCTTTGTGATGTGGACAAACAGAGTAAACAGGTGCCTCATGTCCTTCAAAGGTGAACTGTTTTGTGCCACCAGTTGCATCCCAAACCTAATGTACCATAAACTTTGAGAAAAACATCAAGAAAGAAAGTACACATACTACAGAAATTCAGAGTTCTACCCACCCTAATTGTCTTATCATCTCCACAGGTGATTATAGAAAGCTGCTTATTGGGATGAGCAAATGCAATATCATTGACGCCGCCAACATGAGCATCAATCTGTCATTTAGATTTCAGAAATCATAGATAAGGTCAAATGGAGCAAGTAATTAATTAAAAGATGAAAATCTAATGATTTTCAAACCTCCAAGTGTTGTCTGATATCATCACCACCATTATAAGAATATATTTGCACGATGTGCCTTGAGTAAGCAACACCTACACAACTTAAAGATATTACTATAAACATCACCAAGTATTATTTATTTTACTGTATAAAACTAGCTTACCCAACAAGGTTCCATCAGGACTCCATGTGATGCGATTAACTGATACAGCAGGATCCTTAACCAAAGAAGCCTGGGAAGCATAGAGAGGAATGTTAAACAAAAACAAAAACAAAATTGCACGAGAGACAGAACCATACAGCAATGCATAATATCAATGAAGAGAAAAACAAAAACAAAAACAAAAAAGCACAAGAGACAGAACCATACAACAATGCATAATATCAACGAAGTGAAAACAGACCTGCAGGGACATGGAGCAAGTTCCAAGCTCCCACACCTTGAAGTTCTTAAGAATTAATCTCTCCCTAGTGCCAACATCCCATAATGCAATATCACCCACATTTGTACCAACTATGACAAGTCAACCAAAGAATCCAAATCAATAAAGCAAGGAAAAAGAAGTGCTAAAACTTCAAAAGAAAAACAAGCATGGCGAACAATTAGTTATTGAAAAGGAGTACCAAGAAGAATAGTTTGCTGGATTGGATGAAAATCCATGCTCATAGGGTTTGATCCTTGGCTCAGTGTTCGCATAACTGTTTTTGGTAAGTCCTCCAGGGAAAATGTAGGCTGGTTATGGTTCTGAGGATAGGAAACTGGCAGTATATTGGCAGGCAGATTTACCTGAATAATGTAGTTCAGAATTAGAGAAAGGATCACCAAATAACCACCAAAATAAACCATTGAATCTGTTGAGAAAGGATCACCAGACAACAAACATAATCGACAATAGGTCCAGAACCAAAAAAAAAAAAAAAAAACTTAGGGTAGAAACATTGAGCAGACCTCATCAGACATCCCGAGGGGCCTTGTTCTTTTCGAAACATGGTCAGAATCTGCAGATGCATATTCAATCGGAGGGTTGGCTGTTGGAGGTGTCCTTGGATGCTTTAAAATTGCAACTACATTCAAGAACAAAACATTACTCAAATTATCAACAACAATTTTCGGCACTAGCAATTACAGTGCAGCATGCTACCAGGATTTGTAGGTGCATTGAGACCAATCGGTCCACCAGAGACAGCTGGATGGGTTACAGCTGAAGGATTGGACATCCAACCAGCAAGGGGTGTAGGAACTGGTGTTGGGGCAGGTTGAAAAGGCTGAAGCAAAACACTTCAATAATATAACATAACTCTCATAAAGAATAGGATATAGAATAAACATAGAAAAACTACCCCATGAGCACCCAATGGAGGAAAACTTCCTGCTTTGGGCATTGCTCCAAGCAGTTGATTGTTTACAGGTGATGGAGCAAGAGCACCATTTGGTTGCCCACAAGAATGATCAACAAAAAGAGTCTTTATGTCTGGATTTGGCCTCGGGTTTTTGCACAGTTGATGCTGCCAGTTTAAACTGCTAATTATAAAATTATTAGTGGATCAAATATTCACTAATAAATATTAAATATCAGATGCACCAAAAGTTGAAAGCAAAAATCAGAGCAGAAGGCGGTTGGAAACTAAAACAATTTTCTAAATGCACCAGGGCAAGCTCATGTGCATGATTTCTTAGTGTATTCTATCTAGACCAACAATTGTGCTCCACACATGGATGTCTCATGAAGTACCTAACCATGCCATTGGTTAATATAGAACTCCATAACATATTTTACATTTCTTAAACAAGCATCTGAAAATAAATCAAACTGAAAGTTTTTGCTCATTGCCAAGCACACAATGCACATACATCAAATATTCTCAGGCAGCTGTTCTGGCAGATCCAAGTTATCTCAAAAATGACAGGAACATACAATTAAGTGGCACTTGAGACATTCCCTACTAGATTTTTAAGACCTCTCCAATTCCAAAATCTGAAAAAAAAATAAAAACAATTTACAAATAGGTATCTATAACATGCATACTTTTCTGGTTTTGATGTGGCAAGTATCCTCCATTAAGAAACACAAAGAAGACCTTTTTTTAACAGTTGAATAGAGAAATGGAAAGAGAAAAAAGGTCCTGAGAAAAAACTATGTGCAGACACAAAATATGTGGAAAAAAGGAAGGTGTCAAGTGAAACAAATCAAAATAAAATTACATACTTTAGGAGAGACTTGGAATCCAACAGGTTAAAATTACATTACCCAGCAGAGATTTGACCACCAGAGTACTTTCTTGATTGTAATAGTATTTTTTAAATAGTAATAGATATAACAAATTGGGTCTTCAATTATGAAGATGACTTTGAGATTGACCATGTTGAAGATTCATACCTCTGGTTAATTAAGGTGCGCAACCTAGAATTTTTTAGGTTTGGGAACTGCAGTTTATCTCGGAATAGGGGATTTGCTTCAATTAGCTTCTTAAGTTCAACAAGCATTATTGTCCTTGCTGATTTGGTATCCCCATACTTTGAAAGTTGCTCATTTTCCCTTAAAATAAGGTTTTTTTGGCATATGAGAAACAAGAAAGCTTCAGTACAAGTTTGCATTAATTGAATATACAAGGCTAAAACCTCATACCTGAAATTTTCTAGAGTTAGAAGCTGAGTGATTTCCTTAAATAGCTCCTCATTAAACAAGGCAAAGACCTTCAAATCCTTCACAAGGATTTCAACTGCTTTTGATCGGTCATGTCTAGGAGGGAGAAATAAGTGATTGAAATCAATTTCTCAAAAATATTTTTTTACAAAAAAAAAATGAAAAAAAAAAGAGAAAAAACAGAGCCTACTTGTCTAATGCTTCGAGATACTTCTGTTTCCGTATTTCAAAAAAAATCTTCATGGAGTACCGATTGTCATCAACTTTAGTAAATCCAGAGAGATATTTCTCTACATTATCCCAATTCCCATTGTGAACCTCATCTTCAAAATATTTCATATTGAAATAGAAGCCAGACTCCTGCTCAAGCCTGCACCCAATACCAAACAAATATTGCAAAAAAAGTCAAGCAACAGAGAAAGACTACTTTAACAACCGAATAAAAGAATTATTTATAAGACAAAACCGACTTGTGAACTGTTTCCTTGAACTTCTCCTCGTCGAGGAACTGCAGAATCAGAAACACCAGCTCTCTGCTTAGTGATGACATTGCGCTCCACTAATCTCTTCCTCCAAACCCTAATTATTCCACAAAAAGCAAACAAAACAATCAGATCTAATTAACAAAACCATAAAACACAAAAAAAAAAATCCAGCTTTGGACTTAATCCGACGACCCAATTCAAGATGACAGCCAGAGTGGAGCATCTCGACGGGTCAAAAGTGGAACGACAGGCGAGAATGACCAAGGCACCAACATATACCGCCAAACCCTTCATTAGCTGCAAACAAGATCTAAGCCGGGCAAGAAAGAGAAGCACCCGACGTCTAGGGTTCCAGCAGAGCGCGGAAGCACTCGAAGAAAATGTTCGAATCGAGGATGAAGAAGAAGGAAAAGGAATTAGAAGAAGGAAGAGGTAGGCGGGATATGTGTCCGGAGGAGGGAAAAAAAGCCAAGACTTTTACACAACGATTCTAACGAAAAAGGGGGGAAAAAAGCCGGCGACGATCCGAGCTCACCTCCGAGTGGAAGAAGATACAGGGCGACGGCGGCGACAGCGATCGATCCGAGGGAAGCGAAGACCACCAATAATTTAGATGGCAGACTGCTCCCTTAACCGGCCAGAAAAAGAAGGGAAAAGAAGATATAATAAGAAACGAGAAATCTAGCTCCACGGACGACGCAGCGGGGTCGTATTTAAAGGCAAAGGAAACGAGACTGATAAGCCCAACTACTTATCAATTCGATAAGAACGTAGGCTTATTCATAGGTTGTAAGAACATAAACGTTTTATTAGTAAGACATTGATAAGAACCATTAACACAGTGGGGCCCGCATCGAGACGGCGACGTATTTAGGATAATTAACGGCAGGAGAATCTACCAGCTCGGAAGAGGGAACGAGATGGTGTCGCGAGATTAGCTGAACGGGCAGGACAGACTGCGACACAAAAGGCCAATAGGAACAGGACAAGTAAGCCTTACTTGACACCAGAGTTGTTGACCAACGGCCTTCGCCATTCCGCTTCTGTTGGAATTGCTAGTGTAATAAATAACCAACGAAAGTTGAGTCCTTGTTTAATTAAGTTGAGTCCTTGTTTAATTAAGAAATTTTCAAAGCTTTTCTCATTAGTTTTTCTTTATTATTTTTTTTCCTAATTTTCATTATAATTATTAATAAATTATTATAAATAATAATGTGTGTTTATTAAAGTTTTTTCAAATTTTGTTATCAGGGGGGGGGGGGGAAAGCCGGCGACGATCCGAGCTCACCTCCGAGTGGAAGAAGATACAGGGCGACGGCGGCGACAGCGATCGATCCGAGGGAAGCGAAGACCACCAATAATTTAGATGGCAGACTGCTCCCTTAACCGGCCAGAAAAAGAAGGGAAAAGAAGATATAATAAGAAATGAGAAATCTAGCTCCACGGACGACGCAGCGGGGTCGTATTTAAAGGCAAAGGAAACGAGACTGATAAGCCCAACGACTTATCAATTCGATAAGCCCATTGGCTTATTCATAGGTTGTAAGAACATAAACGTTTTATTAGTAAGACATTGATAAGAGCCATTAACACAGTGGGGCCCGCATCGAGACGGCGACGTATTTAGGATAATTAACGGCAGGAGAATCTACCAGCTCGGAAGAGGGAACGAGATGGTGTCGCGAGATTAGCTGAACGGGCAGGACAGACTGCGACACAAAAGACCAATAGGAACAGGACAAGTAAGCCTTACTTGACGCAAGAGTTGTTGACCAACGGCCTTCGTCATTCCGCTTCTATTGGAATTGCTATTGTAATAAATAACCAACGACAGTTGAGTCGTTGTTTAATTAAGAAACTTTCAAAGTTTTTCTCATTAGTTTTTCTTTATTATTTTTTTTTTCTAATTTTCATTATAATTATTAATAAATTATTATAAATAATAATGTGTGTTTATTAAAGTTTTTTCAAATTTTGTTATCATTTTTATTAAAGGCCATGCAAAAATTAATAATAAATGTTTTTATTTTATTCTATTTTTTGACGTTCTAAGACAAAATTTGGTATTTATATCTTCCAGTTTCAAATTTCTTCAACTAACTTTTATTTTTCTTGTTCTAATCTAAATTTTTATATGTATAATGATTGCATATTTCATCATTTTTTCCTTTATTAACTTTTAAAAGACTTCGACAAAAAAAAATGATTAAAATTGTTAAAGAATGTACATAATTTGTTGAATTATTCCATCTCTATTTCTCACTCTATTAAAGAAGTTTCCTTAAAAATAATTTTCAGAATCATTCAGATTTCCTTTATCGAGCATAAAATAAATAAATAATGTTTTAATTTTTCTAGAGAAGTTAAAAAAAAATAGGGGAAATTTTATTTGGTTAATTATTATATTTTTTAAAATATTTGCAAATTTAGATAATCTCAATAAATTTATATTAATATTTTTTCATTTTATAACAAATTTAGTATGTTATCTATATAACACAATATGATGTAACTAATATATAAGTACGATATTGTATTTGACAATTATAGCAAAAAAATGTTATTCTTAATTAAATAACTGGTATGCAGTAATTTATTATTTAAAGAAATGTTATGTAATTAAACCTAAAGTCACATCAGCATGAAGATGTGATTTTAGTTCTCTCTAAAAATTAGTTAAACATTTAAATAAAATCAAAAACCCTTTATCTTCTCAGAATGAATAATTAAAAAATATTTTTCGTTAAATTATGATAAAAAATAGACTTCCTTTTATTAATCATTAAAAAAATCTCATGAAAACTATAACAAAATAAATGAAGTACAAAATGAACTTTAATAAAAGTTTAGAAAAACCCCTGAGAAATTGATCGACAATTAGTCATGAATTTATTATATTAACTGGAGGGTTCATTTCCCATCCTTGCCATAGAAGTGATCGACAATCATATGAGAAGCCCAAGCCCCTTGTTTATTAAGTATGTTCATTAATATCGTCATTTTTGGAGACTCTTTATTATCTTTCTCTAGTAACAATGAAGTTAGCACTAAGGAAATAGTGCTAGGAAGTAAGAACTTACAAGTAAAAAATGCAAGGTGCACTGGTTGTTGCCATTATTTGAAAGTCGAATCTTCCGATACACATTGTGAGAAGAAAGAAGCACAAATACCATGAAGAAGAACCACTAAACAAAATGACTGGAAGTGAAGCTTCTTCCATTTTTCTATTGCAGATAGAAGAGGAGTTATAGTCAAAGTAGCTTATTATTGAGTGTCACCCAGAGTTCCCCCAAACACTTCAGTGAGGACTTCCTTTGTATAGCCTCAAGAAGACCTACTGAAGTGTTTGAGAGAATCCAGAGGACATCCAACTCTTCTTGTTCTCTTCAGCTCAGCTCCTAAGACCTATTTATAGGCTGGCCTCAAGCTGATCATTTCTTTTATCATATGATTCAGTTATCCTAAGAAGCACTGATCCTTAATTGTAAATCTGTAATTAAGGTATTTTTGAACAATTTAAGTTTCTTTTGCAAATGTTTAACTACATCCATTGAAACTAGACGCTTTGGAGTCCTTAATTAGATCTTTGTGGGAATCTTCATTATGGTTAAAAAAAACACATGGTTAACTTTGGACTTTGGGACTGAATTCTTATCTCCATTCAAGCTTTAGTACATGAGCTAACTTTGATGAAACATGGATGAAAGGAGAAGGTACCACTTGCTTTGTATGATGTGCTAGACAGGGAATTTGCATCTCTACAAGATGACCAACAACACAGAAAACTCGGATGATTTTGACATCGATAGAGTAAAGGTAGGGTCAAGAGATTTGGATTCCCTATCTTCCATACATGCCACAATTGTGGCTAGGTGCAATGTGTAAGATGGTCTTGATGCATTGTTCATCCAACGTTCATAGTCATGGCTTCAAGTTCAGCTCAACTTTATTTAAGTAGCAACGATGAAGGTTCTTAACGCAGAGGTGATGTTCGTGTAGCTACTAGATGTTATGTTTACCTTATGGAGAATTTAATTTCAGACAGTAGTTATTAGGTTTTTAGTTGTTTATAATGTGTTTTGTAGGATACTTTCTTTTTTTAGTTAAACTTATTCTCATATAAACCTATTGGAACGAATTTGCAACTTTGGAAATCCAAGAAGCGTGTAGAAATTTCTTGATTTGCAGAGGAATTTCACTGCACTTTAAACCTCTACACTGCAATTCACCATGAAAAGACCGATTAAGTACGAGTCTGACAGAATATATTAAAGATGGTAACCGCCGCATTTACCCAATTCAATTGCAACCTCCAGTTACCACCATTCAGAACCACAGGTGTGGCCGCCGGTGTGTCCTCAGACGTGATAATGTTGCAACTGCAGCAATCGCGAGTAGGCTCCATCAGGCCGGCCAAGGAGCTCTGCATGGCCGCCCTGCTCCACGATGCAACCATCCTGCACCACCCCAATTGAATCCACACCACGGATGGTGGAGAGGCGGTGCGCTACCAGCACCGTGGTGCGCCCCTTCATCAGCCGCTCCAGCGCCTCCTGCAACACGCACTCTGACTCAGCGTCCAGTGCGCTGGTCGCCTCATCTAGCAGTAGAACAGCGGGGTCCTTGAGAACTGCCCGTGCAATGGCAATCCGCTGCTTCTGCCCGCCGGAAAGCTGCACACCCCGCTCTCCCACAGCTGTCCGGTACCCCTCTGGCAGTGCACTCACAAAGCCATGCACGTTAGCAGCACGCGCTGCCGCAACTACTTCCTCCTCTGTGGCACCATCCCTGCCATAGACGATGTTTTCCATTATGCTGGCGGCGAAGAGCACTGGCTCCTGTTGCACCAACCCGATCTTGAGCCGAAGTTGCTTCAAGTTGAGCCGTTTAATGTCCTTGCCGTCGATCAGCACCTTCCCTGCTGTGGGATCATAGAATCTTTCGATCAATGCAATGACCGTGCTCTTGCCACAACCGCTCACACCGACAAGAGCTTGGCTTTGGCCGGCACGGATGCGCAAGTTGAAGTCTTTAAAGATGGTGACATCTGGCCGAGAGGGGTATGCGAAGTCGACGTGGCTGAGCTCGATCTCGCCGCGGATGGTGTCCACTGGCTCAGCGTCAGGGTCGTCGGGCTCAATGCAAGTGCCACGGTTGAGGATGGCAAAAACTGAGCGGATGGATTCGCCGCCGCGGATGATCTCAGGGGCGAGGCTGACAGTCTCCGCAACAGAGTTGGCAGTGACGACAAGGACGACGAAGACTTTGATGACTTTGGAGAAGGTGGAAGCACCGTCACGGACAAGATGAACGCCATACCAGAGGATGAGGGCTTCAGAGGAGTAAAGGCAGAGCTGGGAGAGTCCGTAGAGGAAGCCTGAGGTCTGGCTCCGACGGAAGCTGCGCCGCTGGGGAACGCGGAGTTCGCTGGTGAAGAGGAATAGTATCCTGTCCTGTGCGTTGAATGCTGCCACGGTGCGGATGTTGCTAACGCCCTCTCCAGCAATCATGCTGGTCTTTGCGTGGGCCTTCGCAGTGTCACCGGCGAAGCCCTTGAGTGAGAGTTGCTGACAATATTTACAATAAAAAAACAAATATGTAAATTGCATATATTTTAGATATGTGCCGAGAACAAATCTAAGCATAGATACAGAAATAAACTCCACAACATAGTTAATAGATTTTCCGGTTTAAATATTAATGCATCACATTAACAAATGATTAATGGCTTGCCTTTTCAAATTCACTTATACAAGGCGACAAACTGACCATTTGAGCTTCCAAATGTTGTAAACAAGTCATTATTCAGCAGCTTATATATAGATAGTTATAGATATAATACAAAAAATTGGAAATTATGGGAAACCAGAATGTTGGTATGCACACTAAAGACAAATCTTCTGAAGTTACATATACGGATGTAAAGCTGACAAATTAGACTGCGAACCATCTTTTTCTTTTCAATAACCTGCAAGTAATGGCTTTAAACCCTCATTATTAATGAACCTTTTAGGCACCATTTGTTTCTTCAGCCAGTTTAGTGTATACTATAGCAATGCTAAACAAACTAATGGATTAAAAACATTGTTGCCAACTATCAAGGCTCATGTATAGGTAACTAATTGTACATGCGTGAAGACCAGAAGCTCAATCCAACGCAATGTGCGAGCTATTTTAATAGTGAGGTACTGATACTGATGGCGGATCCTAATCCAAACTAAAAATGCTAATGCACTCATTTGGCAATCTCTCAACTATATTTTAAATCACAATCTTTTGGAGATACATTAAGAGGTGGAGGTTATCCTGTATTTCCCGTTCTTGGCAAGATCTTTACTCTATTTAACAAAAAAATAAAAACAGTTCCTTGGCTTCGTGTAATTTACCACTCCTATTCCGAAGCATGAATCCAATTACGATAAGAAGTGGGTATCAGAATATCTCATAGACCTGTAAAACTGATCACAAACAGACTGCCAAAAATTGGTCACTGATAAAACACATTTCTTGTGGCTTCACTGTCAGATCTTGGTCTTATTCTTGATTGAACCAGCTAGTCCGTTTGATTGAAACATAAAAATATCGACTAGATAGTTTTGTTTCAGCACACAATTTTATGTCCAATAACTTTGGAGAAGTGATGGAAACATATTCCGTAAACTGACTGGTCATACTTTATTTATCCAAATGTAACCTATTAGTTAAACTTATGAAGATAATCATGATAAATTCAAACTACAGTCTGTGTAGAGAAAACAAATATAGATTTTCCTAGCAAGATATTACTTGGCAGCACATAGCATTAATGGCATCACGAGCAAAGGAATCACTCGTTCAAGTCCAAGCTACTCTTATGGCAGCAGCAGTAGGGGAGTAGGCTCAGGTTGGCCACAACCCACATTCTTCATTTTCTTCTGTTACTTTTTCCTGAAAAAATTTCGACTTTTCTACCATGTTCAGACAAAACTATTAAAAGATGGCAGAGTTGTGGCAGCAAAGCTACACGAGGTGCAGAGAGAGTGGGTGGTCTGACAGCCTTGAGAGAAAGTGTTGCAAATAAAAAATAGCTTGGATGAATTCTGGGGACCTTCCTATGCTGTGCATTGCCAATGACCTAATTATTGGTTTGCCCATTCCAACATGAGGCAAGGGCAACAGTAGTTTTGCCAGAACTGATGATCTCACTGTATCTGCCAGAGGAAAACACATTTTACGCTATTCAGTATCCTATGGCAATCTTGGATCTTTTGGTTACAATAATTCCCATTTCTTTTTTCACAGAATATCCTTGGCAGAAATTAGCTACACCATGATTTGGGCCTACTGTATGGTGGTTTCTGTTTTGGTCAAATAGTCCGCTGGTTCTATTTCCCATCAAAAATGGCCTATTTAATTTAGCCTTGATTTTGAACTTCATCGATTTACCAGTTTAACTCATATATAAATCTTCTTAATTTAGGCCGCCTTATTTTTCAATTAAATGTAAACCCCACCAAATTGCCAAAACTATCAAAATCTAAACCGTAAGAAAATTCAAGAGCAAAACTGTAATTTCATCAAGTATGGTGGAAGAGCAAAGCCAAATAGCAACAGCAAGTAACTAAGTACCATGTATTTCCCACGCAATCATCAATAGAAGAAGTAAAACTCTGAGAAAAGCAGATCAGAGCATTAAAAAGTTAATAACTTACTTGAGCAAAGTTGGCAAGGACTAGAAGAGGGAAGGTGGCAAGAATGAGCAGCGCAACACGCCACTCAACTATGAAGCCGACTATAAATGAAGTTAAAAGTGAAGTTGTGTTCTGCAGGATTACAGAGATCCTCTCGGCTATTGCAGACTTCACATCAGCCGCATCATTGGCTAAACGGGCAGCTACTAGGCTTGAATTATTCTCTTCCTCATCGAACCAGCCTACTTCATTCCTCAAGACAGCTGCATATTAATAGGAATTGTATGAATCTTAAACATAAACAACTGGAAGGAAAGACAAGGACAGAAGATCTCACTTACCAGCAAGCATCATTCTCCTCACCCTGGTTGTAAGATTTTCTCCCATAATGCTAAAGAAGTAATGTTGAACCAAGTAAGCAACAACTGCATAAAGCCCAGTGCCAATGTATATGAAGACATATTCCCTGGTCTTTCTCTCCATTGCATTGGGGTCCCTGTCGTAGAACACTTCAATCATGTTGCTCATAACAATTGCAAATGTTGGACCTATGAACCCAGATAAAACTGATCCTATGGCACCCATAATTGTATAAGGCCATTCTGGTGCATTTAGCTTCAAGAGCTTGAAGAAGTAGCCTCGAGGTGCAGGATATTTACGAATATTATCAGCATTTGACACCATCTCAATGCGGCCATCTGCTCCAGTGCTATACTGGTAGCTCAAGTTTCTTAAGCTGCCAGATCGTAAACTTAATGATTTTGTGGAAAGTGAATGGCTCAAGCGTGAAGATCGAGACCTTCGAGTGGACAGACCACCAAAATCTCTGTTTCTTGCCATCTCCTGGAACCGAATCAAAGAGGCATAAGCTCCAGAAGTCCCTTTTGACAGTAGTTCTTCATGGCTTCCAGTTTCTACAACTTGACCCTGCTGGATCACAGCAATCATATCCACATTTCTTATAGTTGACAACCGGTGTGCAACAATCACAGTGGTCCTTCCGACCATGATACGATCTAGGGCTTCTTGAACAATGCTCTCAGAACCAGCATCTAGAGCACTGGTAGCTTCATCAAGGAGAAGGATTTTGGGATTCTTTAGCATAGCTCGGGCGATGGCAATACGTTGTTTTTGTCCACCTGACAACTGGACTCCCCGTTCTCCTACCTTGAATAAGTGCCAGAGATCAGTAGATAATCTATATTCATAGCAATAAAACATCCTGTAGCTATATCTAAATTACAGTAGCTGGTAAATGATGGAACAAGCCAACAATATATAAAAGATGAGTTTCAAATTATCTATGCAGTTACTATGTCGTCATGAACTATAGTTAAGAGTGTAAATAAGGTAATCCAAACCAAGCATGTGTATTCAAATTTGTTCATTTTCTTATCGAGCTTGTTAAGCTTGTCCCCGGGGCTATGGTGCCGCGGAAGGACATCGAGGTTGTCATCCAAGCACCCGTGGTTCAATTCCCAGCTATGGCGTATTTGCAAGAATTTTTCCTTCAAATGGGGCGCGCAACCAAAGGATGCTAGGCTCTCGGACTGCCCACCGCGCGTGCTTACCAATTGACCCTGATGGCCGGTGGGAAAATTCCATGGGACCGGGTCGGTCACCCCTAGGATAGTCAATGAGACTAACTAGGTTTATATATTGCTAAGCTTGTCTATTAAAAATCTAATGAAGCTCAAATAGCAACATTGTTGTCCTTATAATTCAATCAAAATGTTGATCTAATAAATAAAATTTACAACACTTTCTTATTTTTAAGATCTTATGGGCAATTTATAATTGTAAAAAAATTATAGATTGCTATATTTTGTGTCTAAGAATAAAAAAATAAAGCAATGAAATTATAACTGAAATTTAAAAGCTTAATAATTAAGTGTTCACAAATTATTCGTGAGCCCTACTCATTGTAGCAAAAGGTAATTACGCTTACCTTGGCTTCCCCTCACAACCTATCTCCAGGTTATGTGAAGGGAGATAAATCACAAAGTCAGCTTATAGCCGACCACCAAATGGTTATGCAGATCGTGAGCTCTACTCATGAACATTAACAAGTTTACTAATTTTCAAATTTGTTTAATATATTTTTACTATAAATACACCACATACGAGCTCTTAGCTACTCGGAGCACCAAGCTTGTTCACGAGCATCTTGTTCATTTAGAGTCCTTAATGTAGCATCCAAAGGGGTTAGTCACAGACCAATCATCAGTGAAGAATCCCATACTGGCTGGGCTGAAGCCTATCCAATCTAGAAAATATAGCTACAAAGACGTGTTACTTAGAATTAAATAGCAAGATCAATGTCAAAAGAAAATTACATTCTAAGCCAAATGACAAGAAAAAGAACTAACCTATTACTTTCAGAATGTTAAAGTTCTATCACAACACACTGGAATAATTCCTAAGTGAAGGAAAAAATGCATGCACATAAACAAACAACTAGAGTGTCCAATTGATTATTTATTAAATTTGCGAAGCTATTTAAGAATGGATGTTTTTCTCTTTCAAAAAGGTGTCAAAACAAATAAAAATTAACAGTTCCCCTACAATATTGAGAATAGTATGAACAAAAGCAAATGGCACAAGTACCAAAATTAAGGCATAAGTTCCAATTTCAACTATTAGACTAATTTAATTCACCTGGGTATTGTAAGCATTTGGAAGTTGAGATATGAAGCTATGAGCGTTAGCCGCAGAGGCAGCAGCTTCTACTTCAGCAATTGTTGCATCAGGTTTTCCATACAGTATGTTCTCAAGTATTGTAGTAGCAAAAAGTGCAGGTTCTTGATTAACCAAACCAATTTGTCCTCTCAGCCATTTTAGCTGCAGTGTCTTTAAATCCACATTATCAAGCAGCACCAGCCCTACAGAAGAATAGCAAGAAACGTATATAGAAACCAAAGAAGTTTAAAAGTGACTACTATACTGCATTCATTCAAGACAATTCCCCACAGGATACCTTCGTTAGGATCATAAAATCTTTCTATTAGAGCCACAACAGTGCTCTTTCCTGATCCACTTCCTCCCACAACTGCAACTGTCTTCCCTGCTGGAAAGAAAAGAGAGAAATCTCGAAATATAATGACATCTGGCCTTGATGGATAGCTAAAGGTCACATCTTTGAATTCTATATTTCCATGGACCTCTTCCAAACACTTCCCATCAGAATGGTCTTGAACTATAGAGGGTTTTTGTCGGATAATCTCCAATAACTTGTATCCAGCAGTCATTCCTTTGCTAAAGGCCCCAAGGTTTGAGAATGATTGACCTAGGCTCCTGCAATCCCAGAACCAGAATTATTTACCAATGGTTTTTCTCCCAAGTAGGGAAAGAATTCTACAAAAATTAAAATCATAATGCATCCAGAAAACATAAAAATCCACTAATCAGAGGATCAAGCAGTACCAAGATAGCATAAAAATACGCAGAGAGTTCATGATGTTCAATTGTATAGTTTTAGTGGTACAGTGTCAAGCAACAGATATATGAAATAGCACATTAGATTAAAAAAACCAACTTTAAATTGGTACATTAAGATAAAAAAAAATTTAAAATAATCTTGCAAAAGTTGCTGCCAGCCTATCTATCACAAGACACGATTAAAAGATTTCCATCATTGTTGGAGCGTGTTATTTTAGTACCAACCATACCATGGTTGTGTTATTTTAGTGTCAACCATACCATGGTTCACAAGATTTTAAATTGTAAGTATAAGAATAATCTAGGAACTCACATGCCGCCGACAATAGCAGAAAATATTGCTGTGAAAGCCTTCCCACCATCAGTTTGTCCATTCCTAATAAAAACACCAGCATACCAAAATACCAGAGCCCATGACATGCAAGCAATTCCATATGTGCAGCCAATGCCAAGACCTTTTGCCATCCCTGCCTTGTACCCAAGTTTCAACGTGTTCTGAATTGCTTCAGAATAGGAGTTTAGTGCTTTGCTTTCCCCAACAAAGGAGTATACGGTTCGAACTTGTGCAATTGCCTTTGAAATCAATAACATGATCAATTGAATATGCACCAAATCAATAACATTTTGAATTGCTATTGCATGAAAAACGTTGAACTCAAAAGTCAATAAGGCAATGACGAGACCCCATGCGCTCATAAACATGACTTTACGAGAGTCGAGAAGATGGTTCTATATTTTATTGTAAAATGAGCAGACCAAACATCCTAATTATATAGCAAAACACCAAAGCTCATCCAACAGAACTTGAAGCATGTTAGATTTAGACATGCATGGTTTACTAATATTACTATTTTAAACATCAATGGACTTCATGGACTCTGATACAGATTTATACAATTTACTTTTGGTAACTAGTCACATCCATCATACAGAATCATGTGGGTAGTAAAGCCATAAATTTGAAAAACCAAAAATCCTTGGGCCCTATTTACCCTAGGGGTAACTGAGGGTTTGATGGGAGAAGAAAGGAAAGCACAAGTTTACGAAGTGCTATCCTTCATTTACTTCCTCAAAATTTCAAAGGAATGTATCCATCTATGATCCAGCTGGATTGATTTAGAGCCCCAATTTTGGGTGAACATGAGCCAATTCCACAGATCATGATGAAAATGTATTGCTCCCCTTTCATCAAGATCGGATGAGCAACAAAAGATTAGTAGAACCCAAGCTCGAGAGAGTGAAAGAAGAGATTCGAGAACAAGCTTCGGCAAGCAACAGAGGAGACATAAGGGGGCACAAGAAGCAAGCAGAAATTGGACAAGGTGAGCGATAGCAAAGAAGATCAAACAGCATAAGCATTGGAGGTCTAGGGTTCATCAAGGATGGCTCAATCAATTAATGAATGCCAAGGCAAGAGTGCAGTTGAGAGTGAGGACTGCGGAACAACAAAGATGATACCTCTAAACTCTAGAGCTTAGGACAATGATGATGAATGAGTGTTTCAGCTTCGGACAGGACAAACTACAAGACGAGGACTACCAAGGAGGGCAAGCACTATGGGATGATGTCAATGATGCCTCGGGAACTTAGAACAATGACGACTCCACGAAAGTAGAGAGCTTGTGAGGGGACAAAGACGACACAAGGGAAGAGAACATGGGAGGGGGAAATAGACAAGTGTAGATTGAAACAAAAAAGAAGGATGGGATTTTTCCATAATTTTCCCTCTCCTCTTACGAACACAATGTAATGGAGACTATGACTCCCCAACTGTAACTGTTCTCCCTTCTTCCACCTCCTCTGCTCTCCAATCTCGTCTCTAACAATCCTA
The DNA here is from genome assembly GCF_018446385.1 of Zingiber officinale. NCBI lineage: Eukaryota > Viridiplantae > Streptophyta > Magnoliopsida > Zingiberales > Zingiberaceae > Zingiber > Zingiber officinale. The sequence continues at coordinate 11,062,232 of NC_056000.1, read as the reverse complement.
AAGCGATCAAATAAAAAACTAGGAAAACCTAGGCAATTGTGCCTATTTATTTTAGTGTTTTGTTTCCCATTGATGATCTTTTTGCACCCTAGTGACAAACTTAGAGCCAGGTAAAACAGTTTCATTTTATAACAGATAGTTATTACTGCACATAACCAAAACACACTCGTTATGTTCCTGCTTCATTCTTGATTTTTATATGACGTAGTAAACTCCCAACCCATGAACTGGAACAAGAAGTTACGACGAACACATGACTAATGTTGAGACAGGGCTAATCAGAGTAATTAATCTTGTAAAGTCAAACATTTACAACTGCCAGCCCCCACTCAGTTGAGACTTGAAAGACGTAGACAGCATTTCTCCCATAAGAAAGGCCCACCAAAATTGTGTGAAATCCAAAGGAGGCTCAATTAGGAAAAGATAGCACATGGATTTTAGACATCGAGAGGAATCCAAGGGGACCAACTTAGACCAAACGCAATAAGAATAAGAAGAAGGTGGTCACATCTAGGTAAATCTTTGTGCATTAATACAACCTCACAAATTAGAATGTTAACAAAAAGTTAGCCCTGTTCGACATAAGCCAGCTGCGTCATAATTTCCAGTTATTCCCTTATCGATAAACAGAGGGAGAAAAAACGAGCAAATTGTAGAGTCTCTATCGACCGCACACGCCATCAAGAAAGTGCCGTACCGAGAGAGGGGCCACAAAAGCCAGTGACTTCCCCTACTCCACCAACAAATTAAACACCACCCCTTTTGCCCCCCACCTTAGGCTTCGACCATTCCTCTCAAAACAGTGACGGACCCTCACATTACCGCATGCAGACGCCTAAAGGAGGATCAAAGTCATTGTGGCGTTCAAAAAATTTCACCTGTTCGGCGACAACACCAGCGTTGGAATACGACTCACGGCTTTTTGATGTAAGTCCAGTGAGAGTGTAGGCGTATAGTCCTCCTGCAAAGGCGATCCCGGGGATGACTGCGACACTGAGGAGGGCTAATCTCCAAGCCGATACGAAACCTACCACCAGTCCAGCCAAGAAGGTGGAAAGATAGTGGATAAAGTTTCCAACCTGCATACAGTGAAGGAAAAATGATGAGGTAGCCATGGAGGAAGGAGATGGAGGAGCTACGACAAGGTTACCTTCTCGCTGATGGCGTCTTGGACGAGAAGGGTATCGGTGGAGACGCTAAAAACTATGTCACCGGTCCTCGCGTCGGTGTCAAAGAATCCGACGTCCTGCCGGAGAACCGCCTCCAGGTACTTACGGCGGAGCGCGCTGGCCTGCCGCTCCCCAGTGTACATCCAGCATGCAATTTCTGCGAGCAAATAATCGAAGGTCAGACAGTCAAACATGATCCGGTATGAAGGAGACCACCGTTGATGGCATTCCTCCCAAACTCGGCACGGTCGTCGAAACGAGAGTAAGCTCACTGGAAATGCTCAGTTGAAGGAAAACAACATTTTTAACTACTCACCTGCATAAGAGGACAAGCAAACCACCAGTCCAAGGTAGACGAAATAGAGGGCAAACTGAGTGTGACAGAACGAAAGGGAAGACGATCAGAAGACAAGAAGGTGGATCTTTTGAAATGGGGAACGGAGATGAGGCTATGAAGTATGAACTGACCTTGGAAACCTCATGGGTCATGACGGAGAGGTGATGTTGGTTCTTTCCAAAACCATTGACGAGGTCTCCGAAGAGGAGGAAGAAGACGGGCATGGCGGAGCCATGAACGACCGCCCCCACGCTCCCTGCCGCCATCAGAAGGTAGTCCCAACGATCGGAAAAAGAGAATAGTTCGTAGAACGCTGCGCTCTGCTCCTGCCTCTTCTTCTCGCCCCCATCCTCCGCCGCCGCCTTCCCGTCCGTCGCGTCCGCCATCGTAGTGCCCGCACTCTGCTGCTTCGCTTTCAGATCGGTGTCCGGATTTGCTCTACAAGGAGAGCTCTCGGATCAACGCTGCAGAGCACGTGATATCCGCCATTGAAGCTTGAAAGAGGTGTGTGCTTTGCTTCTGCAGGTTCTGCTTTGCTTTGGACCACAATGACAATGGAACATAGTGAGCGGATAAACAGATCTCGTCACCTGCGGTGAGCACGAGAGTTTGTTGAATAAGTGTCACCTCCAGGGACGCAAGTTACCAGTCAAAATCACGGCCGCTTACGTTCATGATTGACGCTGTCCTCACCGTTCATCCATATGGAGTTGCTAGTAAAGACAGGAGCACAACAATGGCACAAGGATGCTTTTCGAGGTAGGAATCTCGCAGGCGAAGGATTGGAAGTTAAATGTACAACATTGGCCACGCGAAATTACATTTTTATCCCCATATCTGGCAAAAAAAAAAAATTTACTTCGCCAGGTGTCCGCATCCGTGGGTCCCGCATTATGATAATCACAGGTTGAAATTGGGGCGTGAGTATAATCGGTCGATATTAGTTTGAAAAATCCGGTGGGCTGAAGGTCTGCTTCGAGACGCATCTCCCGCACCTCATCACATCCGTTGATGCTCGAAGGATCATATCATCGGACGGAAGAGATGAGCTGGAGTCGTGGGACCCAGGGAAGGTAGTAGAAAACTTGCCGAGGGAGACGGGTGGACATGCGAATTCAAGCCACGTCAATATCAGCGCCGGAAAGATCACGTGGGACTGGGAATAAAATATATTTCAATATTTGAATTTTGATTAATTGTGATAACGTTACTAACAAATTCCTAATTGTTATTTGATTTGAAGCTATTGTTTTTAAATAGTTTTAGATAATAACATAAATTAAATATCATTACCTTTTTCTTTTTCTTTTTGCCGTTTTTATTAACATGTTCAATCAAATAACCGCGGCACATTAGCTACGGATTTTTAATTTGTCTGTTACGTTCATCATTAACTACGGATTATCATATCATCAAAAAATTTGTATTCTCCACAATGATAACCCTATTCCTTTCCAACTCCAAAGGACACTTCGTTCACAAACTTTTTTAATTTTTAGAGACTTTTTAATGCCCTTTCCAAGCTATTATGCTTTGATTTCAACCACTCATATTCATTAATATTTTGTTCTTAAAAAACATTATTTTCAGTACATAATCATTATTGGAGATTATCATGACAGTGCCTTTACTCATATCTAAGTAAACAAACATAACATTCAAAAATTAAAAACAATGGATGATTTTTTTTTTATTTGAATTGAAGTTTAAGTTGGAAGGTACAACCCGAACGATATTATCCATTCACTCACATTTTTAAAATTAAAAAAAAAATAAAAAAAGGGAAGAGTATGACTAATCCAAAAAAAATCAACTAATGATATACACACATTACACAAGGTAGGGACTTAATCACCTATGATAAATTTATTTTTATCAGATTAATTAAGTAATTCTTTGATTAATTGTGCTCTGTAAAGATGTTCTTAAGCACACTCAATTCAGAGAAATTAAAATCTAAAGGCGATGCTTGCTTTCAACTTACACGGGACCCACGAAATAGATATGTGGTAGCCTTTTGACCAGCAAACAATTGATTAACATCGCTTGATATATTTTTCAAACTATGATTGGATTTGGAATGGGCTAGGAAATTTGTTAATCATTGAATTCAATGAGTGTTGAGGAATGCATCATTGTATAACACACACTTCACTCTTGTAGTGCAGTAGCGGCAATGATTGAAAAACACTGTCCTCATGAATGAAAATTATTAAATATAAAATGATATTGATCCTGTCAATCACGGTCTTTTTGAACTCTTTGCTTTCGCAGTGTGTCAATGAAAGAATGCATTTTATTTTCCTTCAAACTCGCAAGTTCAATCACGTAATACGAACTGCTCACTCATCACTGCTGAGGGCAAAATTAGTGCCCTGAAACAGGTGAAGGCCCTTAATATTAGCACCAAAACTTTACTCTCACTCCTCCATAATTGCCTCATTAACTCAATAATAATTGTTTCTTTCAAAATTAAGTATGTGCCTTCGGAAACATTCAACTTCAAATTCCGCCGAGAAAAGTCACCCCCAAGAGCACTTTTCTCAGCATTCCTCGATAACCTTCACAATGGAAGATGACTTGTCACTGGCTTACAACCTCTCTTACGACGCATGGGTCATAGATCTCCGCTCCACCACGCTTCCCCTCGGCTTCTCTCGCAGTGCCCCAACCCAATTCACCGCCAGGGGGAGGCGTGGTCATGATAAGTCATCGTCGTCCTGGGGTTTCTCCAGGCCGCTGTTGGCAAGGTTTTGGGAGGCCACCAGGTCATGGATCAGTGCATGTAAGTTGTGCAGAGTGAGGGAGAGCATGAGCAAAATCGTGGAACAGCCGCAGAGGAGAAGTGTGTGGTTCTACGGCCAAATGGGGCACCAGGACCACGATGAGAAGGTGGAAGCAGCCATTTTGTACTGCAAGAAGACGCTGCAAATGGATGTTGCACCTGCTTCATCTCCTGACGTAGCGTGCTCAATTAGTCACACCGTAAAAATGTAGCATTGATTGCGTAATTAGTTTAAGAACTCGGTACGTAACGAGCTTAATTTCTCATCTCCAGTAATTATTTATCGTCGCAACTACAATGGAAATCTCTTCGTCGAGCTTCATAAGGCATTTGATCTTGTCCATCTCCCTCCTCAAGGCATTTGCTCTGACAAGGCGGCCGATGGTGTTGGCCGCAAGTTTGAGGTCGTCGAGGGGGTTCCCCGGCACCACCCTTTTGTACAAGTAGCTGTCAAAGGTCATCTTTTGCACGTCTCCACGAACGCCTCCCGCGCCGCGTTCGACCGGTAGAACACCTTCTGCAATACGTCGAGCACCTTGCAGGTCGGCCAGTACATCTTGACGAACTTCGCCAGGTACTTCCTCAGGTCGCTCTCCTCGATCATCCGGCTGCCGTTCTCCGACCCCTCCATGATGGCTTCCGCGCACTGCACGCACGCCCGCTCTTCGCCGCGAAGTAGATCCCCTCGCCGGAGCACTTGGTCACGTAGCCGGCCGCGTCGCCGACAAGCGCTACTCTCCCGAGTACTCTGTTTCACGAGTCGGCACTTCAGATCGAGTTAGGATAACAAAGTTAGCGATCGATGGACAGAGGAAGCAGACGTACCGTCGGGGGCGAGGGTGCTCGGGAATGGGATGGGCCTCGACGCGGATGATGGTGCCGACCTCGATCTTGTCCTTCGCCCTCAGCCGCCTTGCCGCCTGGAACTTCTTGATGTCGGCCTTGTGAGTGACGGTTCCGGTGCCGACGGCCACGTGGTCGCACTTCGGGAACACCCACCGGTAGAAGTTCGGCGAGACGTCGTCGCCGATGTACATCTCCGCCGGCTCCTTGTAGTACTCCATCTTCGCCTCCGGTATTTTCACCCGCTCCTGGAACGCGATTGCGTACTCGTACTCCCCTGCTTCAATCGATTTCGCGACCCGCGAGTTCGCCCCGTCCGCTCCGATAACCGCGTCCACCTCCGCCATTCGCCGCTCCCCTGCGCCCCCGCCCGAGTATTCGTTGTACATGATTCTATAGATGCCACCGGGAACCTTCGGTAGATCCAGCCGCAGGAACAGCCCTTTGATCACCGAGGCCCCCGCCTCCGCCGCCCGCCCCCGGAGGTACGCGTCCAGCACCTCGCAGCGCACCATCCCGATGTACACGTGCGGGCCGAGGGCGCGCCCGATGTCAACGGCGACGTTGGAGGGGGAGATCATCTTCATCTTGGTAACGTGCCGGTCGATAAGGTCGAGGGGGAGGCCGAACTCCTCCACCATACAAAGGGGGATCGCGCCGCCGCAGGGTTTGCAGTTGTCCAGTTTCCGTTCGATCAGAATCGTCTCCACGCCTCCCTTCGCCAGCGTCTCCGCCGTTTCGCCTCCCGCAGGGCCTCCCCCCACCACCGCCACACGCAGCTTTTGCCCGTTGAGGTGGGCACTCGTCCGGCTCGCACGACGGCGAGTAGATGCCGGCGGGCAGGCAATGCATACTTGATCGAAACCGCACTAGAGGCACCGAGGGGGTGGGTGTGGCCACGCAAGTTGGAGAAGGGGTGGAGGGAGTTGCCGGCGGCGGAGCGGACCGTAGTGGAGAGAGAGGGCCATACTGGTTCACCATCGATCTTTCCGACTGAGACTTTCCGAACTTTGGGTTCACGGGCACGGAGTGTGGATAGCGTCCCGGGATTTCATAAATATGGACCGTCAGATGAGATGAGAGCATTGGACGGTTCAGATTTGATTGGATGTCGCGTAAATTTTGGATTTTGGATTTTGGATTAAGGTATTATGTCTTTAAAAAAAGCAAGATATTAACATCTCACGTCCATATTTATTTTAATATTAATCCTTGAATTCTATATCCATTTATTCATCCTTTTTTGTTATATTTATTTTTTTAATAAATTTTTCTAAAATCCGTAGTAGCAAGCTTAACCTCCTCCTCAATTTACACGTTAGAAATTACCCTGTCTCCTCGGATGAATCTAGCGATTAGCACATGAGATATTGTCATAATAATGTCTAGGGTTCGAATCTCGACAAAGTCAAGATAAATACTTCCCTTATGTGCTAATTACTATTCTAAAGGCTAGTAGTCGTCCATGATTTACCTCCTCCGTGTTGGCCTTGGAACTGATTGATAGGGACGCTGGGGATGAACGTATTCACCTTTTACCATAACGTTAGAAATTATCCTATATGTAAACTTTTTTTATTTTAATTATATTTCTAACTCCATGATACATACTAATTTACCTAATTACCTTCATTGCTTAAATAAAAAATTTTAAAAATGAGTTCCTCCTAAATACAGTAATTTAAAATAAAATATAATATATTTTTTATTAAATTGAACATGACTTTTTTCGTCCGAGTAATTGATTAGTGATACGGATATATGAGGAAGGGTCCAAAGGGAATTAAGAAAAAGAGGAGGGGCATTTCGATCTTTTTGCATGAGTAGGATTTGGTGTTAAAAGGCAACACTGTGCATGGAGAAAGAGGGACGATGCGTGCTTTTGGCCGTCGGCGAGAGGACTTTCTTCCTCCCTGGATGCCCCTCGCCAACACCGGTCGCCGGCTACTTCTCTTATACCCTTCCTCGTCTCCGTCCCCTCCCTCCGGCGCTTAGAGGAAGATTTTCCCACCTCTCTTTGAGTTCCTTCCCCCTCCATCAACGCCACGACGGTAGAAGATCGACGCCATCTCCAACGCTATGAACGGAGCGATGCCTTCACGAAAGTCGGCCGCCGCACCTCCTCTTCTCCTCTGCCTCGTCTCCTCCCCCTCCTTCCAGTGCTGACGTCGCCGAGGAACCGCGTCGTCGCCTCTAGCAGCTGTCGCTACTACCTCCGGAGACCACCACCGCAGCCGCCTCCAGTGACTGTCGTCACCGCCGCCTCTAGCGGCCATCACAGCTGCACCCCGCGGATACTGCCTCGCAGCCTCCGACGGCCATCGCCGCTGCCGCCCCCAGCGGGCGCCGATGCCCCTTCCAACGGGCGCTGACGCTACCTCCAGTAGCGGGCGCCACCTCCCGAGGCCGGCGCCGCTCGTACTATTTGTCTATGTCGGCCTTCGAGCTAAGATGGTGTTCGCCCGACGAGCCGATGTAGTTCCGGACATCAGGCTGTCGTGTTCCGTTATTCGCACCGTTATTATGATTGTGAGTTATTGGTATTATCCGGCCTACGTGCCACGTGCCGGCCTACGAGATGCTATCATATCCGGCCTACGGGCCATCCTTTTGGATCCCTGCTGTACTAGATTCCATGTCATCGCTCGCAGATCCGGTTCCTCAGCTGTCTCACACCCATCTACTCGTCAGGGTCACGACGACTCGATCAGCACCACGATCAGCTCACGACCCATCTGAGGGCGCCCCCAGGGTCAGGATACGTCATCGTACTCATCTTGTACTTATTTCATTGTTCTGTTATTATTCGCCTGCTTATATATCCGTAGGACCCGCCTCGAGTATCGGGGTACTAGAGACCGGGATAACTCGGTCGCTGGCAGGTAGCATTGACCGGAGGACTTCTGACGACTTAATCAATATAGAGGACAACTCACCATCTGGGTCATGGAGATGCGGTCAACATTCCAGATGCGTCATTCTGGCATGTCCGTCTTCTCAGATTTCCGACAAGAACGATTAGTATACTCAATTTTAATTAAATGATTTTGAATAAAAAAAATATATTTGACTTTTGTATCGATACAAAATAATGAATAATTTTATTTTATAAAAAAAATAGTATATTTTTTTTCTAAATTCGACATCATTTAATTATAATTGAGTATATTAATCGATTGATCAATCAGAAAAAAAATTGTACTCAAATTCGTCATAGCTGGGACTTGAACCACGAGTACCTAGGTGACAACCTGGATACCTTACCACTGCACCATAATTTACCTTAATTTTTTTAATAAAATCTCACTAAAAAAATCATACAAATAAGATAGAATACCTGACTGAATATAATTCAGTTAGTAATTACAGACTGATTTTAATTTAGTCAAAAAAATACCGATTGAATTTAATTCAGTCAGAGATTCCCGATGAAATTTAATTAAGTCGACAAATCAGGATTTAGGGGGTCACAAGTGTGGGGGAATATAGTTTACCGATGGAATTCAAATTCCGTCTGTAATTGTTGGATGCTGACAGAATTCGAATTTCGTCAGTAAACCCAATTAGAAATTAGGGCACGCGATATCCCTCTCCTCTCCCCCGCGAACTTTCTCGGCAATCTCCTCTCCTCTCTGTGTCCTCGGCGATCAGCGATCAGCAACCGACGACTCAAGTATGCTCCTCTCCTCCCTTGTCTTTTCCGTTTCACGTGCTCGTGGTCGATCTCGTAGGGGCTGCTCGTGGTCGGTAGACTGCCACAGGCGCCTGCTCTGGGTCGATTGTCGCAGACGCCTACTCGCGGCCGACCGGCCGACCGCCGCAGGCATCTGCTCACGGCCAGCCAGGGCTCCAGCTGCCGGCATAAGTCACTGTTACAATTTTTTATTTATTTTTTCTTAAGCATCTGATTATATCAAGAAAAATTTATTTTTAAGATTTAAAAATTAAATTATAGTATTAAGTATAAACATTTTAAATTTGAAAAAATTTTAAATGCTCGGGATAAAATATTCTTGATAACATTTCTCTAATTATAATGTCATTTAAATGTTATAACATTAAGAGTAATGATGCTCGCTGCGAACTTGCTCCGCGAATTCGCTGCGCGACTGAGCTGGCATCGTTCGTGGCCAAGTCCACGTAGGATAAAAAAACACAGACGAGGCATATGCCCCCGCTCTTCCTCAATCGCGACCCCGACTCGTGCCATAACTCTTCCTCATTCGCGACCCCGACCCGTGCCCTAACTCTCCGCCGCCTCCGTTTTTTAGCGACCCACCCTCCCGTGCCCTGCCCTAACTCCCCTTCTCCTTCCCTCGCGCTAACTCAGCTGCGCCTCCTCCTTCTTCTTCCCTCCCCCTCCCAGAGAATTGAAGCCTTCTATATGTTTCGGCGCTGATCTCGTTGTCAGTTTTGTGGAGTGGTGTGTGAAATCAAGCGTCCGCGAAGGACATCGCAGAGTACATAAACAAGGAGTTTGATAGCAAGTACGGTAAAATTCTTAAAGGGTTTTCATGTTTTTGTAGTTCCACAGTGCCATTTTATTTGGGGATTTGTGATTTTCATGTTCATAAGTGGATTATGTTTTTGTTGAATTTTGTTTCTGATTCCAATCAACCATGGTCTGTTGCTATGTTCTAACAACTTAAAGTTACTGATTAGGTTAATGTTTTGGAACAAACATGGTCAAGAGAACAATTTGAAATAATTTGGAACAAACATGGTCTGTTGCTATGTTCTAACAGTGGATTGAATCAGTTGAAGTTTGTTATATAGAGTAAGTTCAAGAGAACTCCGATTAACATAATTTTCCGACTGATAATGTAGTTGGATGGAGGAACAAGATCCATAGAAACAACCAATATCAAATAGTTGGACTAAATGATTTTTTGGTTCATTTTAATATCACGTATGTTTCATGGATCTATTCCTCAGAGGAGTTGGAATATTGTTGCAAAAGAGTAATTCCAATTTAACACTCCTAACTGCGAAGTTGTATGTTCAATCTCTTAATTATTAAGCCGATATATGTCATTTTAGTGATAAAAAGTTTAAAATAATTCTCAATTGATTTAGCATACAATCTCTCTGAATGTTGTAGTTTGTTTGTTTAAATATGAATGTTATAAATTTATTTATTTTTATTCTAAGTAAAGGAAATTTAATTATTAGGTTGTTATTTCATGGCATCCTCAAGTTATAGCAGTATCGACAATACAAGATTTGAACCTATAACATGTAGGAACTGCGGACGAAGAATATTTATGTGTGTTTTTAGATCATCCAAAAATCCTGGAAGACATTATAACAGATGTGAGCAACATGGATGACAAAAGTGGGTGACGATCGATACTAGGTCATCGGCCAAAATTGAAAGTGAGCACAATGCATTTCATGGTCATTATCCCGGAATAATCAATGTACTGAAATTTATTTTGATATTAGTGATGGTGAACTTGATTCTCTTAGCCGTAATCCTTATTGGATTGTTAGTTCATCTGGCAAGTTAGTATTAAATAATGTTGGTGTTGTAATGTAACTACCTAAATATTTGTAATTCTGGACACAAATTTTGTTTGTTAGTTTATATCGTTAACTACTTTTGAATCTTGAATTATGTTGGTGTTGTAATTGTGTTAGGATAATTAATATTGAGTACTGTTGGATAATGTAAAGCATTTTGTTATATGTTATTTTGTTTATTCATCTTGTTAATTAGTATCGAGTACTATGATGTAGAGTATTTTATTATTTAATACTCTTTACACTGGGACTTACAAAATGATTTAGTCTTTATTGGGCGAATTTCAGTGGAGATTGGATGATGGAAACCATTTACAGGCCTTTGATCTAATTTTTCAGTGTTCGGTAGCCCTGAACTGGGTTGGAAATGATTTAATTTTCCACTGGAGTCTAAAGATTTTTCATCTCTAAACTCCTGCACTGTCGATGTTCCAGCCTCTATGATCCCAATGGATCGTCTTGCCTCGGCAATGAGCATTCTGGTTTCCATAAGGGAAGCCTGTGCAAGTGAACTCTTTGGTGCAGCCATCTCAAGGGTTTTTGCAACCTTCTCAGCTTCAACAATTAGCTTCATCTCAAGGGTTTTTTCTTTGGCACCGTGTCAGTTGTAGGAGGTGTGCTACTAGGTTTTCTTTGATTTCTTTCTCTTGGATTAGCTGTGGAATGATACTTGTTCAACGCACTACAAACTCGAGCTCGATATTCCTTGAATAGAAAAAAATGTCAGATAGTACCTTTATTCCTTTAAGTTTTCATAGAGCAAAGAAAAAGAATAGGATGGAAAAAACAAATTTTGCTACTACGCCTGAAACTAGTGCAACAAGATGTTTCTGAAGGACAAATTGTATCAATAAGGGAACAAACAAAAAGCTAAAACAAGCAATAAAATATATTTTAAAATTGAATTGTATTGTATGACATCCTCTGAAGAGAAACCAGTTCATATACACCCGAGGAAAGCCTCGACTTATTTGATCAGTCCATTTGGCCAAGATTGCTTCTGAAATCTTTCTACGTTACTAGTACGATTTTGGTGCCCGACTGTTCCCTTTGGGTTTAGGCATTTGTTTCCTCTTCTCGATGGTCTCCAACCACTCCAGCTTTAGTTGTCTTTCCTGCGTATGAAATGAATCTCATTGCAGCTTGTATTCACCAGTAGAACCCTTTCTGGCAAATTCAGCTATAATGTTCTTCCATTCAAAAAAGCAATCATCCTGCACTGACAGCCTTTGTCGTCTTCTACGCCAACCCTCGCGCACTCCTGCACCAATTTTCGCTCTTGTTTCCTCACTAAAAAAAATACAAAAAAAGGGAAAAAATACTGAGAACAATTTTAATATACTACAAACTTGGTGAATTTTGCTTAGCAATGAAACTTTTGCATACGAATTATGCCACTGAATTTGACTTGTAAATCTTTAGGTTTTCCAAGGAAAAGACAAATAAAACATAGATATGGAATCCATGGATCTTTCATAAAAGAAATCTTAGGGCATAGAATCCAACAAACCTTTGAGCATGTCCCAAAGTTGTTAATTTTATTTTAACCTGCACCCCAATCAAGATACACATGAGATGATGATGAATTCAGAATCATCTAATTGCATGCTTTGCCTACAATAGAAATAAAGCAATAATTAAACATTCCAGAAGCAAAAAAAGGAAGTGTAGAAAGAGGGAAAAAGGAAGTTATCAATGACTCCAGATAGCTCAGAATATACCTTGAGTTCGGATACATTGAGCTCAGAATATACCTTGACTCTGGAATCTCTAGAATCTGTCAAGTTCAAATTGTAGAATATGTTCTCCAATCTCCACAAATGAGTTCAGATACAAGTATAATTAACTCGAAATGAAATAGAGTTCGGATACTCAAGAAATGGAAGTATAATTAACTCGAAATCAAATGGAAGTGTCCACAAATGGCTGTCTATGCATGACACAGACTGCTACTTGTCAAAAACCAAAAGGAAAACAAGATGTCATATTTACATAAGTTGTTCTCAATTTGATAGATTCCAACAAATTTACAAAACATCCACAAGCATTATAAGATCAAATAAATTTGAGAATGCACTATCCAACACCAAGCCAGCAATAGGGGAATCTTCTACTCCAAAAAAAAGGTTGTTATACCAAAAACAAAACTAAGGATAAGTGAATGGCATATGACAATAATAACTATGCAGCAAAAATGATACCTTGTAACAACACCTAATATTGATCGCCCCCAAAGTCCAATACAAGAAATTTGTGTAAGTCAATGAGAGCTAGTATCATACTCATCTTTCTGCTCCAAAAAGAAGGTTATTATATCTTGTTTGATATTAAATACTTGAAACATAAACACAATTTTGTAAAAGTAAACTAAAGGATAGTATGCTCATTCACCATCTAGTCCTTGCCTGCACTTTTCCATGAGTCTTCCACAATCAACTCATCGACTTTCCAATCTTTACTGTTGTAAGAAAGATTAGAAAAAAATTTTAGACTAGCTACAATCACATGAATCTACTTGAACAAAACAATACTGCATAATTATTTTACGTATCTATTATATGTATCACTTACCTTCTTTTCGGGCCTTTGCAACTGATTTCTTCACAATTTGTTCAATTTTAGATTGTTTTCTCTTTGTGGGGGGACGACCTCGAGATCTTACTTTTAATGGAGAGTGTATTACTTTTGCACCAGATATAGATACTCCTTTCAGTTGTTCAGCCCTTGAATGCTCAAGATCATTAACAATCAGTTTTTCCTTCGTGTCTTTCAAGATTTCCACCAACATAGAACAACTGTCATCATTTTTTGCACCAAGTTGTTGAATCTCTTGTATCAATGGAGTGAGAATATTATACTGATTTCTTCATCACAAACATAATCATCATAGATGTTACTGATACTTTGATACCCACGCTTAATATCTTTGCGCCATCAATCCATAATATAATTCATAGGAACCTCAGTCACCTTCATCCTTATCAACACTTAGATCACATGCCTATATAATATTTCCCGAAACTCAAATAGACGACACACACATTTCAATTTGCAATCTAACTCTGTATAATGTGGCCTAAAGGAAACTTCTCTTACAGGCTCTCCATTTTTTCCCAAGATAGTTTCTACTACTTCAAATATTAAAGTGGTCCCTTCTTCCTTCAATAATGAGGCATCGCAAAACATCAATCCTCTTATTTCATCTTGGAACAACTTAAATAAGTTGTTAGTGTAAGTATTTTAAAATTGTCTTTCAATAGAATGACCAAGAATAACTGACATGGTAGAATTAAAATAAATAAAATCCAAATGTTTTTCATTCTCAATCTTATTCAAAGCATTATCATATTGCTCAACAAATTGCTTCAAGGATGTTTTAGAATGGGCGTAGTCATCAAAAAATGCATTCATATTTTCACTTCTTTGAGATGTGGACATACTTGCCCAAAAGCTATCCTTGTTGGGACCGAAATGTAGCTAGAGGAGGGGGGGTGAATAGCTCAGCGCGATCTTGTGCTCTTCGTTGCTTTGTTTCTTCGATGATGTGCAACGAAAAATATAGGAAACAACAACTATAATGCTAGCACAAGGAATTTACTTGGTATCCACCTCAAGAAGAGGTGACTAGTCCAAGGATCCACACACTCACGCACCCTCCACTATGAAATCACTCATTTACGGTAACTACCGAAGGCGGAGAAGCCCTACATGCTCATAGTACAAGAAGAAAGGGAAGAGAAATACAATACAAGCAAAAGCTTACAAGATATGCACAAGAAACCCTAACCCTAGCTTCTTCCTCACCTCTTGACTTGGACGTGCACCAGCACAAGCCTCCAAAAACCTTCAAGATCTGGCGTGAGAGCTATTGAGAAGTCGCTGTGAAGATCTGTTGTCCTGGAGACGAAAGCCGAGAGAGATCTTCTCGTTGTTTCGACGAAATCACACGCCAACGTCTTTATCCAGCGCCAACGATCGAATCCCAATCGATTGGATTGCTCCCAATTGATTGGGGAGGCTTTGGATCGATCAGTCGATCGATCCAGAGCGCCTCTGTGCTCTCTGGAATTGCCTAGATCGATCGGTCGATCGATCCAGGGTTTATCGCATGAAAGCGCACCTCCCAATTGATCGCCCGATCGATTGGAGGCTCCCAATCGATCACCCGATCGATTGGGAGACTTTCTATTCGCACGACACTTCTCCCCAATCGATCCACTGATCGATTGGGAGGAGGTTTATCGCGGGGACTCACCCAATCGATTAGCCGATCGATTGGGTATGAGTCAATTGATCGGCTGATCGATACAGCTCCTGTTTTTACCCAAAAACAAGTCCAAAGTCCTCTACACCAACATCCGGTCAACCATAACCTGTTGGTACATCATGCCTAGCATCTGGTCATCCTTGACCTGCTAGAATTCCCTCACCAAGTATCTGGTCAATCCTTTTGACCCACTTGGACTTTTCTCCTCATGCCAAGTGTCTGGTCATCCTTGACACACTTGGACTTATCTCCACCAGGTGTCTGATAATTAGCATTTTGTACATTATTTTGGCTCTTATTCTTGGAATTTTTACCTTCTCGTATGCTTAATTTTGAATTTATATTATGTTTTGTGAGTAGGATATATTTTGAATTTGATTGTAAATTTTCTACAAATTGTGCTATTTAATCTCATGTTTTTATTATGGATTTGTAGGAAATCAAAAGAGCCATCGATTAGGGTAGCCGGATCAAATTTGACTTGATTTGGAGGTCAAATGAGAGAGATCAAGCAGAATTAATATGAGCCCTTGAACCAGATCTGAAATGATATGCACCATTGGATCCAAGTAAGAAGACAACTTGATCTAAACTGTTCATCAGCGAGATCAATGGAGAGATCTTCATCCATCTCCTTCATTAAAATGAACGGCTCAGATGCCCCCTTTATCACTTTAATCAAATGGTCAAGATCAGTTCTCCTCACAAGATAAACGGCTGAGATTAAACCCCCACCCCTTCCCCTATTTTTCTTCACGCGGACAGAACACATCGACTACGGGCTAATCGCGATTTCTTTCCCCGGCAACGGCGTCAAAATTTGATGTGAGCTCGAGTGTCGTACTACGGGAGCTTATCAAATTACAATTAAAGTTATCGAACCCCTCTACACTAAAGTAGTACAGAGATGACTCGGGTCGTCTCCCAAAGAATGTAACAGTAAATGACAAAATTAGGATTGATTATTGCATTGAATTTTTAACATGAAAATAGAGGGGTTGGGTTTTGAATTTTGAACTATGATATGAAATAACAAAACAAATATGAAATTAAACCTAAGGAACAAAAGAGCAAAACAAGTATGAAATTTAATCCTAATTAATGAAAGACATCCTATCTATCTATTAATAGTGATCTCATAGCGCATTGTCACTCTACGCTACGTTTTCACCATTAACAGAATTAGTCTAAGGAATGAAATAGCGAAGCATTAAATGAAACCTAATCTAGTAAATGAAAGACGATGCAAATAAAAAGAACCTAGTCTAACTTAAACTATGATTGCAAGAAAATTAAATACAACATAAAGTAAGCATTGAATGGAATTTAGAACATTAATGCAACCTAATCTACCCTAGCCTAATTACATGAAAATGAAAGACACAATTCTAACTAACATTCAAATAAGCTAAAACAAGACAAGAATAAACATTGCAAGAAGTTTAACAAACTTAAATGCAACAATTGAAATAACAAAAGGTGTTGGGATATTTAATCGAACATGTTGCGTGCGAAAATCAAACTAGTCAAAGTGTATGCAATCTAAGCATAGGGATTCAAATCAATACAAGCATTTCACATTCAATAATAACAATCCATAGAAATAAATCAATGCATAACCAAATCAACACATGAAGATCAAACTACTGATGGAGGAAGTGCTGCTCAGAATGTGAATGAAGAAGTGTTGCTCTGTTCGGAATCTGATGAAGGACTGCTGCTGAACACGCTGGAATGAAGTCGCCTGCCCTAGCTTCCTCCTCTAACTCTTCCATTTCACAGCACCTCCATCTTCCGTTTAGCTTCCATCCGAAGGGGTTCTTCATTGGAAGTTTGTGTTCATCTCATCGTTGTTGAAGCAAGCAGCACCAGCAGAGTTAGTTGTTGTTCATCAGTTCCGGGGTTCTGGAGCTGGCGTTTCGTGTGACGCAGGAAGAGTCAGAGGAGGAAGCTAGGGCAGGCGACTTCATTCCAGCGTGTTCAACAGCAGTCCTTCATCAAATTCCGAACAGAGCAGCACTTCTTCATTCGGTTCAAATCTGGACAGTAGCAAATCTTCTTCCGAGCAGCAGCTTCTTCTTTCACATTCCGAGTAGCACTTCCTCCATCAGTAGTTTGATCTTCATGTGTTGATTTGGTTATGCATTGATTTATTTTTGTGGATTGTTATTGTTGAATGTGAAATGCTTGTATTGATTTGAATCCCTATGCTTAGATTGCATACACTTTGGCTAGTTTGATTTTCGCACGCAACATGTTCGATTAAATATCCCAACACCTTTTGTTATTTCAATTGTTGCATTTAAGTTTGTTAAACTTCTTGCAATGTTTATTCTTGTCTTGTTTTAGCTTATTTGAATGTTAGTTAGAATTGTGTCTTTCATTTTCATGCAATTAGGCTAGGGTAGATTAGGTTGCATTAATGTTCTAAATTCCATTCAATGCTTACTTTATGTTGTCTTTAATTTCCTTGCAATCATAGTTTAAGTTAGACTAGGTTTTTTTATTTGCATCGTCTTTCAATTACTAGATTAGGTATCATTTAGTGCTTCGCTATTTCATTCCTTAGACTAATTCTGTTAATGGTGAAATCATAGCGTAGAGTGACAATGCACTATGAGATCACTATTAATAGATAGATAGATAGGATGTCTTTCATTAATTAGGATTAAATTTCATACTTGTTTTGCTCTTTTGTTCCTTAGGTTTAATTTCATATTTGTTTTGTTATTTCATATCGTAGTTCAAAATTCAAAACCCAACCCCTCCATTTTCATGTTAAAAATTCAATGCAATAATCAATCCTAATTTTGTTATTTACCGTTACATTCTTTGGGAAACGACCCGAGTCATCTCTGTACTACTTTAGTGTAGAGGGGTTCGGTAACTTTAATTGTAATTTGATAAGCTCCCATAGTACGACACTCGAGCTCATATCAGTGTCCGATCAACCTTGATCCACTTGGATTTCCTCGTGCCAAGTATCCGGTCAATCCTTTTGACCTACTTGGACTTTCCAACACCAGATGTCTGATCAACCTTAATCCATCTAGATTTCCTTGTGTCTGGCTTCACTCACCAGGACTTTCCTTCTACCTAGCTTCACTCACTAGGACTTCTCATTTGCCTGGCTTCACTCACTAGGACTTTCACCTAGCTTCACTCACTAAGATTTCCAAACTGCCTAGCTTCACTCACTAGGTCTTTCACCTGCTTCACTCACTAGGATTTCCCAACTGTCTGGCTTCAATCACCAGGATTTCCTTCTTTACAATCTTCTCACATGGACAATTGCACCTGCAATCCCCATGTATTGTCAAACATCGAAATCCAAACAACAAAACTCAAGCTTGAGTCAACTCAAGCTTAGTCAACCGGGTCAACCTTGACCTAGGGAATATTGCACCAATAATCTCCCCCTTTTTGATGTTTGACAATACCACTTTTAAGTTAGGCTAATCTCATAGCCTCAACTCCTTTCATGCCAATATATGAATGATAGTTTCCTTCATTCTCCTCCTTTTCTAATGGGCAAACTCACTCTTCAGGTAATGAAGGCCTAACTTAACCACACATTCTCCCCCTATTGGCACACATAAAAAACTCTCCCCCTGAAGAGTTACCCAACGTGGTTTACAACTTCATTCGTTGTTCACAACAAAATAACGAAGGTCCCATACCCTTCATTATTCTCAACGCTCATCCTTGAGCATATACCACTTAGTATATTCACACACGATTCAAATGAAGGTCTCATACCCTTTATTGTCATCAAATGCTCATCTGTGAGCATACGCCACATGAATAACGAAGATATCCACTCTCTATTACATTCAAATGCCCAACCTTGAGTATTTTCGATAAAGAAGGTTAACCACCTTCTAAGGTGTATGAAAAATAGGTTTTCATGTCCTTAAAGATTAACTCCCCCTAAAGACATGCACATAACTTCTGTCATTGCACCAACAATGACTTGGAATCCCTAAACTTTTAGGAAGCCCAAATTTAGAAGTTTTGAGGTTCAAAAATTCAATATTGAACCAAACCTCAACCTAAACCTCTACTTAGTCTCCCTTAACCAATCCGTTCTTGTTTTCATTATGAAAACTCCCCCTAAATATATATAAATGTGTTTTGAGGGGTAAGGAATGGTTACCCAGACTAAAGGTGATTTAGAATGCTGAAAATAGGCTTTCCTGACCAAAATAGGCATTCCCAATCGATTGGAGTTGGGTCCCAATCGATTGAACCTATCTGAATCGATCCACTGATCGATTCAAACTGCGTGGATCGATCCAGCGAGCTTCTGCTCGCGAGAAATGTCTTCTCAATCGATCGTCCGATCGATTGAGGCACTCCAATCGATCGATCGATTGGAGCTCTGAAAAACTGAAAATTTATTTCAGTGAATTTCAGAAACTCCCCTAAAATTCTACAAAAATCGAAAAATCATGAAAATTCATGTAGACATTCCTTAGGGCATATACTATCAAGGAAAAATAGTTTTCTAAGAAAATACTTCATATTTTTAAAGATTGATACAAACTTGAAAACTTATAAAAATTTTAGTGTTTTCTTCCAAGTTTGTGTCTAACTATTCAATGATGATTACTATGAAAAGATAGCCTTCACCTTCCAAAAGCATTTTAAAGTCATTTTCAAAACCAATATCCAACTATGTTCCTTGGGCTCAATGCACATGACTTGTACATTAGCTTTCCCAATGATTGGAAAACACATAACTATACGTTTTGATGAACTTAAAACTCAAAAGAATGCACTAAATCAACATCTTGAGTTTTGTTCATAATTCTATCATCTCACTTGTATTTAATGTGTACAAAACCACATATAAGTCACCTTATAGTCCTTAGTGAGATGTAAACTTTGATTTTTACCCTAATTTAGGGATCATGCATATCTACCTAGGCATTTTGAAGTTATAAATATCCACCAAGGATGTTACTTGTTAATCAATGTCATTAGTCCTTAGTTGCAAGGAATTAAAATAATGCATGATGTGTTATGACATACATCAAAGATAAATAATTTTCAAAAGTAAAATTTCTTATAACTACATGATTATGTATGACATGACATGGTATTTTTGTATTTTTCATAATAAGGCATGAATGAAAAATATGATGTCATGGCATATAAAGGGCAAAACGAACAAGGCAAATTAGCATAAATAAAATATACCTAGATTATCTATCTAAGTATCCTTAAACTTTAGCTAACTTAAAATTAAAACCTAGATTGCCCAATTTTATTAAGAAAATACCAAAACCCAACTTGACATTTCTTTCATCTCTTGATTTATTTATGCCAATTAAAATTAAGCACATTCCTCAAATTTTAGAATAATTATCTTTCTAAAGGAGTAATCACTTTAAATTTTAGACCTGGATTTGCCTTTAGTTCCTTAAGAACACACCAAAGTCTCAACTTGGTAGTTCTTATGATTCTCCCAAATGTGCCAATTTAATTTTAAAATCAAACTTCTCATATTATGACACATCTTACTTTTTCCAAGAGTAAATCATTAATCCTTATCATTTTCAAAGGTTAACAATAACCTAGAAAATGCTCTTAGAGGGCCAACTTCATCATGATTGGGTTAACTACCCTTTCAATTAGAGTTGACACTCTCTAACCCATCTAAGGGGTAGAGAAAATGCTCATAGGAACCCAAAACGTATTGGTGCTCCTTGGATGCTTTAGGTACTCACTAGGGATAACCTCCCTAGATACCTTCTTAGTGACCTTGTTAGGCTTCTTAGGGGCCTTGGTCACATTTTCTAGGTTAGCCCTAGGGATTGCTTCCCTCGTGACCTTCTTAGTGACTTTCTTAGACTTCTTAGAAGTCTTAGTCACATTTGTTGTTGTAAAAATACTTCTAGGGATAACTTCCCTAGTATTTTTGACTTGGCCACTAGGCTTAGAATTAGTTCCATAGTCATATGGAACCCTATGATAAGAAGGCACATCCTTTTTGATTTTTGGTTTGTATCTCAAACCTCTATGACCCTTGGATATCCCTTGTTGTCCTAAACCTAGGTTTTGACTCCTTGACCCTTGTGTATTGTTTATGATTTTTCTAAGAGTCCTTTCCAATTTATCAAGTCTTAACCTTAATACTTGATTTTCTCTCCATAACTCCTCAACCTTAGATTTTTCATTTACACTTTGATTTTTCTTTTTCTTAGGTAAATACCTAAAATCCTTAGGGTTATTTCCTAGTTGGTTATCTACCTTCCTAGCCTTAGGTTTGGTAGTTTTAGCATGAAAAGCCACATGTTTTTCTTTAATACTATCATGCTCCCTATTTTTATGGTAAATAACATTAAAATGATATAAAATTAGCACTAGCATGCTTTTTGCCATTATTCAAAAGGGTAGGCTCAATAAATGATACCTTGCGTTTTACCTTGGAGACTTCCCCTTGAGTTGTACTTCCTCCTTGAGCCTTGACCGCTTTCTTCCCCTTGGGACATTAACTCCGATAGTGTCCCCTTTGATTGCAAGAGAAGCACACAATGTGCTCCTTGCTCTTCTTTGTTCCGCGAGCGGTCTCTTTGGGCTTCTCCTTACCCTTTGGTGCCACTTGGCCCTTCTTCTTGGCCAATTTAGGGCATTTGCTCTTATAATGCCCATGTTCCCTACACTCAAAACATATATTATGAATTTTATTTTTAATTGAAACATTTATACCTTCATGTGTAGGGATGACATCTTCTCCTTTTGATCCGGAGGTAGAAGCTTCCTCTTGTTCCCATAATGGTGCTCCTCCAATAGATTTGACTTGACTTGTGGAGGTGGAAGCTTCTTCATCCTCTTCTTCTCTTGACCCGGATGTGGAGACTTCTTTTTCTTCTTGATTCGGTGTCAATGAAAATTGCTCCCCCTCAATCCTAGAGGTGGAGGCTTCTTCATCTTCATCTTGTACATGAAACAAAGAGTATGCTCCCTATTTGCCCTTTTCATTGTATTCCTTTGAAGATGAAGCTTCTTGGACCTCTTCTTCAGAAGTTGAGCATCTCTCAACTTCGGAATCCTCTTCCCTTTGATCTTGCTCCATTGAGTCGCCCTCTTTGGATTTTTCTTGGACTGGTACAGTGGAGGATTTTTCATGAAGTTTAGCCAACTTGCTCCATAGCTCTTTGGAATCCTCAAATTCTCTAATTTGAGCCAATATATTGCTTAGCAACAAATTGATCAAAAGTTTGGTCACTTTATCATTTGTCTCGCTCATTTGAATTTGCTCTTGACTCTATTTGCTCTTATTGAGGATCTTGCCCTTTGAATTTGTTGGAGCTTTGAAGTCTTCTATTAGAGCAAACCATTGCTCTATCTCCATCATAAGAAAATTTTCAATTCTTGATTTCCAAGAATCAAAACTTGTGGATACATATGGTGGAGGCACCCTTGTGTCGAATCTGAGTCCATCTCGGAATTCCATCTTAAAGTTGAGCCTTTTGATGAAGTCCTCGATTTGATAAAATTTGCTCCAACTTCTACACCCTCTAGCTTGTTGCCCCTTCCGGCAATGATTACGGTGAAGAACGACCTTGCACTGATATCACTTGTTGGGACCGAAATGTAGCTAGAGGGGGGGGGGGTGAATAGCTCGGCGCGATCTTGTGCTCTTCGTTGCTTTGTTTCTTCGATGATGTGCAGCGGAAAATACAAGAAACAATAACTACAATGCTAACACAAGAAATTTACTTGGTATCCACCTCAAAAAGAGGTGACGAGTCCAAGGATCCACACACTCACGCACCCTCCACTATGAAATCACTCATTTATAGTAACTACTGAAGGCGGAGAAGCCCTACACGCTCACAGTATAAGAAGAAAGGGAAGGGAAATACAATACAAGCAAAAACTTACAAGATATGCACAAGAAACCCTAACCCTAGCTTCTTCCTCACCTCTTGACTTGGACGTGCACCAGCACAAGCCTCCAAGAACCTTCAATATCTGGCGTGAGAGCTGTGGAGAAGTCGCTGTGAAGATCTGTTGTCCTAGAGAAGAAAGCCGAGAGAGATCTTCTCGTTGTTTCGACAAAATCACACGCCAACGTCTTTATCCAGTGCCAACGGTCGAATCCCAATCGATTGGATTGCTCCCAATTGATTGGAGAAGCTTTGGATCACTCTCTGGAATTGCCTGGATCGATCGACCGATCGATCCAGGTCTTATCGCGTGAAAGCGCACCTCCCAATCGATCGCCTGATCGATTGGAGGCTCCCAATCGATCACCCGATCGATTGGGAGACTTTCTGTTCGTGCGACACTTCTCCCTAATCGATCCACTGATCGATTGGGAGGAGGTTTGTCGCGGGGACTCACCTAATCGATCAGCCGATCGATTGGGCATGAGCCAATCGATCGGCTGATCGATCCAACTCCTGTTTTTGCCCAAAAACAAGTTCAAAGTCCCCTACACCATCATCCGGTCAACCATAACCTGTTGGTACATCATGCCTAGCATCCGGTCATCCTTGACCTGCTAGGACTCCCTCACCAAGCGTCTGGTTAATCCTTTTGACCCACTTGGACTTTTCTCCTCGTGCCAAGTGTCCGGTCATCCTTGACCCACTTGGACTTATCTCCACCAGGTGTCCGATTAACCTTGATCCACCTGGATTTTCTTGTGCCAAGTATCTGGTCAATTCCTTTGACCTACTTGGACTTTCCAACATCAGATGTCTGATCAACCTTGATCCATCTGGATTTCCTTGTGTCTGGCTTCACTCACCAGGACTTCCCTTCTACTTAGCTTCACTCACTAGGACTTCTCATCTGCCTGGCTTCACTCACCAGGACTTTCACCTAGCTTCACTCACTAGGATTTCCCAACTGCCTAGCTTCACTCACTAGGTCTTTCACCTGGCTTCACTTATCAGGATTTCCTTCTGCCTAGCTTCACTCACTAGGTCTTTCACCTGCTTCACTCACCAAGATTTCCCAACTGTCTGGCTTCACTCACCAGGTCTTTCACCTGGCTTCACTCACAAGAATTTCCTTCTTTATAATCTTCTCACATGGACAATTGCACCTGCAATCCCCATGTATTGTCAAACATCGAAACTCAAACAACAAGACTCAAGCTTGAGTCAACTCATGCTTAGTCAACCAGGTCAACCTTGACCTAGGGAATATTGCACCAACAATCTTTAACGTATACAGGTATCCATCTATTCCAATCTTCATGAAAAGATTTCAACCAATCATTGTTTTCCAAATTAAACTCCTCAATCATTTTCAACCAATTATCATCACACTCATCAACTGTAAGTGAGTTATAAACAATGTTTTTCAATTGTTTCTTTATCATTTTGTATTGAGCATGACCACCTAATTTTGCTGGAAGCTTTTTCATGATATGCCAAAGACACAGACGATGATGCGAATTTGGAAATACCTCTTCAATTGCAATTGTCATGGCACGACATTGGTCTGTGATTATAGCCTTTGGAGCATGTCCGAGCATACATGCCAACCAAGATTTGAACAACCATATGAAAGTTATTGAGTCTTCTCTTGATAATAATTCACATCCCAGCATAATAGATTGACCATGATGATTCACCCTAACAAATGGAGCAAATGACATGTCATAACTATTAGTTAAATAGGTTGTATCAAAAGTCACCACATCAGAAAAGTACTCATACGCAACCCTACATAGGGGTCTCAATTCGGGTGGGTCGGGTCGGGTTGGGTCGGGTTGAGTTTTTTTTTTAAACCCAACCCGAACCCGAGTTCAACCCAAAACACCTCAACCCGAACCCGACCAACCCGAACCCGACCCATATAACCGAAAATCATATTCAAAACGACTTTTTTGAGCTATTTTCCCTATAATTATTCACTTTTATCTCAATACTCCATCATTATCATACAAACATGATATTAATATACATAAAAACATCTAAATTTTTAAAATAAAATTTGATTTAACCCAAAAAAAACCCACAAAACCCTATATTTGAATCAATTCGGGTCAACCCGAACCAGACCCGCCCCAACCCGAAATTTTTTTACTCTCCAATCCGAACCCGACCCGAACCCGAAAATGCCCAACCCAAACCTGATTTTTTTCGGGTCGACTCGGGTTGGGTCGTCAAGTCGGGTTCATTTTTGACACCCCTAGCCCTACATCTTGCATCTGCCCAAAAAATATTTCTTATTCGAGATTCCCCATCTAAATCATGCACATAAAAAAAGTTTGAGTTCCTACTTTGCATACGACAAAAATAAGTACTCAAAGCTTCAGCATCTCCATCCCCTAACCTCAACTTTCTAGCTTCTGAAATATAATTTCTACACTTTCTCTCATCAAATGTCAAATTCTCATAGCCTTCAGCCTCAACTACAAATGATTGAAAACTTTTGCTTAAAGTTATTCCAGCTTGATCATTTAACTCTAATTTTCTCTTTATAGCTGAATCCAATACTTTATTACATCTAAAATGTCGTGACTTTCCAGGACTCAAGATATGATTATGTTCAAGGCATAGACTAGTAATCACAAAGTTCCCATCATTTCGAATAGCAACATTAATCTTACCTTTGCAATTCGTCTTGGTAGAAGGTCGAGGATATAAAATATTTTTTGCTTGAGATACTTTCCTACCATTTTTTGCACATCCAATAGAGAAATATTTTTGCTTTCCATCATCTCTATTTCTATCACCTAATTTGCAAATACCGAAACCAACATTCTGAGCATAAGAATTATAAAATGTACGAACTTCTTCTTCAGATGAAAATGTATTCCAATCTCAGGAAGCTTAACTTCATTTACACTAGATGGAGATGAATCTTGATCCTTATGGTCATTGTTATCCTTTATCTCATTTAAATCATTTTTTCTTTTTTTCATGATACTTTCTTCACCTATATTTATTTTAAAAAAATTACAAGGACAAAAATAAATAGAAAACAGAGACATAATAAAAAAAACACAAAACAATGACTACATTAAAAGAGACGAATGTCAGTCCGAATGAAATAATGTAACTACATTAACCTAATCAGTAACTTTAAGTTGTTAAAACATAGCAACAGACCATGGTTGATTGGAATCAGAAACAAAATTCAACAAAAACATAATCCACTTATGAACATGAAAATCACAAATTCCCAAATAAAATGACACTGTGGAACCACAAAAACATGAAAACCCTTCAAGAATTTTACCGTACTTGCTATCAAACTCCTTGTTGATGTACTCTGCGATGTCCTTCGCGGACGCCTGATTTCACACACCACTCCACAAAACTGACGATGAGATCAGCACTGAAACATATAGAAGGCTTCGATTCTCTATGAGGGGGAGGGAAGAAGAAGGAGGAGGCGCAACTGAGTTAGCGCGAGGGAAGGAGAAGGGGAGTTAGGGCAGGGCACGGGAGGGTGGGTCGCTAAAAAACGGAGGCGGCGGAGAGTTAGGGCACGGGTCGGGGTTGTGAATGAGGAAGAGTTAGGGCATGGGTCGGGGTCGCGATTGAGGAAGAGCGGGGGCATATGCCTCGTCTGCGTTTTTTTGTCCTACGTGGACTTGGGCACGAACGATGCCAGCTCAGTCGCGCAACAAATTCGTGGAGCAAGTTCACGACGAGCATCATTACTCTAACATTAATATAAGAAATGCCTAATAAGTGGTATAACATTAATGTAAATACTAATTTATAAATGGCTAGGCAGGTGAAGGTACAGCATGTAGTATGCGAGATGGGGAGTCATTTGGCTCCATTTAGGCTATCTTTGATAGGAGGTTGTATGGTAATATAATTAAAATTATATTATAATATTCATTATTTTATTTGATATAATTTTAAAATTATAATATAATATAATTTGAATTAAAAAGTAATAAAATTTTATAATTTGGATTATAAAGTTAACATCATGTAGGACACCGATTGTCGTCATCGGTCATTGATGTCATTACCACCATCGCCAGTCATCGGTCGTCGTTATTGTTGGTCACCGACGTCATAAGATATTTTTATTATTTTATAGTAATACAAATTATATTCCTTATAAAAAATATTAAACATCAAATAAAAAAAATATAATCATCATTATAATAAAAATTATATAAATTAGATTACCAAACATAGTAATATAATTTTATTATATTATAAATTTAATTATATTACTCATAATTAAAAAGAGAGTTAACTATACACTGATTAACACAAACTTTTTATTACAAATTTTTTATTTTACTTTATCTTTTAGAATATTATTTTTTTGACTCTCTTATTTTTAAACCTATAAATAAAATATTTCTAATATTTATACAATAACTTTTCACCTACGACTTACACATTCTGTAAAATAAATTTAAACTTAATTGAGTACGATAAGATTCAAACTTATTAGAAGATATTGTTATTTTTATGAAAGTAGTAAGATTGTACCTATAAAAGTTCTCTGTTGGATACTATATTAAATAAATAAATTATTTTTTTTTAAAAAAAGTAAAGATCCTTTTCAAATTAGAGTATATGTGTGTTTTTTAAAATTTTTTAATTCATATGTTCAATTTTTCAAATCAATTAAATTTGAAAATGACCGGTTTGCCTATAAAATATTTCCATATAAATTAGAAAGTCTTTATGAAAACTCAAACAAATAACCATCATAATTAAAATTCAATCCTTACATATCTAATTAACCGTTTAAAACAGACTGCTTCACTACTACTTCATAAAAGTGTTTTATATTTGTGTTAGATGGATAAGAGCTTACAAGGATTATCATTTTTGTTATAAAAGCATATTTTTTTAGAAAATATCGAAACACTATTTTAAGAAAGGAGACATTATTTTAACGGATAATTATAATAAAGAGCTTCTTTGAATTTTTAAGGTGGGCAATGGCGTGATGGATTGGTTTAGCATCCTCCCGGTGCGCCTATCTTGTTATATTCAAAGAGTCTAAAAGATGTCTCAGGTAAAATTGTGTCCGTAGTACGGAATAAAGTTATTATTATAGTATAAGAATTTAAATTTTGATAAAGTCAAGAGAAAAAATCTTGTTATATGTTGATTAATTATAATTTTTTGATTTATTTTATTAATTATAATTTTTTGATTTATTTTTTTATATATGATCATGAGATCCATGGTATATGATTAATCATTATTTCAAAAATTAATAGTTATTCATAATTTATTTTTTCCATGTTAACCCTGAGACAAGTTGACATGGACACTGAGGGTAAACGTATTTACCTTTTACCACCATAAGACTGATCGTATGAGATCTCCTCGGGACGATCTAGTGGCTAGCTCATAATAGGTTGCCATCATAATATCTGGGATTCAAATCTTGATAAAATCGAGGTAAATATCTCTCTTATGTGTTAGTCATTATTCTAAAGGATAGTAGTCGTCTGTGATTTATCTCCTCCGTATTGATCTAGGACGAATTGACGAGAATATTAGGAACAAGTATATTTATTTTTTTTTTTATGACTGATCGCATGGGGTATGAGACCGCCGGGTAGCGGATTTTATTTTATTTTTTTTCTATATGCCCAGAGTCTGACCACTTTTGTCGAACTGAACGTTTTACCATCTCAAAAGTTTGCGGGACCCACGCTAACTCTAATTCAAAAGGCAGGTAAGATCACGGGTTAAATTGAAGAATCTCTTTTCACATTTCTCAGTCGTCATTTATTCGGAACCACATTTGGGACTACTGACTTACCAATGCGTACCTGCCACGTTTTACAGAAACGACGTTTGCTGCCCTGATGCAAACAGCGACGGAAGGGTTAGGATTTGATGTGGGTATTGAGGCCATGCACGCAATCGAAGAGATATTTCATGGTCAATGTCTGTTTCTTTTTCCTTTTTTGATTTTTAATTTGAGCGTGATCAGTAGGGAATCGGCGGCCAAAAGGCGCAGGAAATCCCAGGAATAAAGTAAGAAGGAAAGGAAGGGAGAAAGAGAGCAAATCGAGATATGGAATCCGCTGCCCAACGCCGGCTGCGAGCCATCTCCGGTCATCTCATCGCCTCTAGCGATCCGGATAAGACTTCTAACCTTAGCATCAACACCACAGTCGGCGAGTTCGTGCTCGGTACATGTCCTCCTCCCGTCTCTTGGTTCTAGATTGGGTCCTAGATGGAGTGTTTCTTACCGTTTCTTGTCCTTTTTTCTTTAATTTAAAATCAGTAACATGCTCATTTTCTTCTTGAATCAGCAATATGAATATTGTGAAAGAGTTATTCTTGTCGATTGAAGTAGCTAGAAAGTAATTCCTGAATTGTTCAAGTATCGCGGAAAAAATAGTCAGTGATTAATGGGGAAAACGGAGGATAAAGAGAAGCTCCGATGGAGTGGTTTCTGGCTCCCAATTTGTTTGTTTGGCTTTGGTATTGCGTGCTTAAAAATTATACACGTGACTACTTGATTCTAGCTCGACCACCCTTATCCTTTCTTTTGCTACCTTCTAGCAGTTGGCTGACTCCTTACTCGCTTCTCGTTCATTGATTTGATGTTATGCGATTCTTGTGACTTTACGATGTCAATGCCATGTAATCTACCTTTTTTATATTAAATTTAAAGTTGGTAATGGGTGAATTGACTCTTCGGACCTCTCACCATTGTCAAATCTGACTCCGAAGTAAATGGGGAGGGGGAAAAAATTTCCTGCTTGTGCTAGTGGGGCCATAGTCAATTTGATGTGACATGCAATCGCTTAATCTTGTAAGCATGGAAGTTGGATTTACTCTCCATATGTGATGCAAATGTACCACCGAGTACCAACTCAGCTACGCCGTTGGGGCAAAGGATTTGCTCTCTAGTATTTATGGAACTTGTCCATCTTGATGAGTTTTTAACAGTCAGGTTATGGTCAATGTTTTGATGCTAATGTACTGTGATTTTGTCCTGATGGATCTGAGATCATTTCACATGCATACTAGATACTTGGCTTGGTTTAGTGGTTTTAACCGCTCTACCTGTAAAGTTTATCTTAGTAAATGTTGCAGGATCAAGTAGGAGCTATCCAATTTGGCTGTGGCATCTCTTCGTCTGGTTGTTGGGTGTTGAATAGTTATCCAGCTATTTCATGAACCTCCACTCTAAATCATGATGTTTCTATATCGCCAATAAAATACTTGAATTAGTAGGCCATTTGCCCTTAGTTTGTGGCATGTTTTCACTGATATCTCAAATGCTTGTTCATCTAGATTTTGGGATGCTAATTGTTTCTTAGAATCCTTTTCCAAAATTCTAGTACCTAGATATGAATTTTCACTTATTTTTTGCCCACATTTTGGGGATCAAATGTGCAACTTTTTTCTCTTAAAAAGATTATTTGCTTAATGTATTACGAATCTTAGATCTGCTTGATGGCTTGTCGCTACTTTGTTATTTTTCTTATAAGCAAAAATGGGTTGCCGCTACTTAAATAATGCAATAACTTTATCTGTCATTCAGTTTATTTGAAAGTTTAGGTCTGTAAAGATATAAAAGTACTTGATATTTCTGTTCCTTTTCTCTTGCTGTTAGGTGGTAGCCTTCATCTTTTGCTTGCATGGATGTTTGAAGTTGTTACATTTACAAGCCCTCTTCATTTCTACACCTGCTAGTAGATTTTTTTACTTATAGTTTTCTCTTCCACCCAGCTGAATCTTAGATTTTTATGACAGTTTATGGTTCATATGACAAATATTAAGTATTTCCTTTAGTATTACAATCTACTCAAGTTGAGACTTTTTGTGCATTCCACACCCCCCCCCACCCCCCCCTTTTGCTCCTGCTATTTCTAATGGTGTGATTACTTTGAGAGAAGTAGTATAAGAAGGGGGAAAAAGGATGAAAGAATTCTCAATTTCTTTTGTTACTTGGCAAGGAGGCAGAGATTGAGGATGAATGAATATAATTTTGTGCATTTCTTTCATTTTATGCCTTCCTTAATTTGGTGAAAATGAAGGAAATGAAGTTTGAATATTGAATAAAAACAATAATATGTCTGTGACATTATTTTCTTCCTCTCATTTTCATCCAAGTAAATGAAGATGAAGAGAAACGAGTGAATGATTTTATTTCTTTGCTTTTTCCTATCTTAAATCACTTATCTTCTTGTACTTATTCCTCTTCCCTCCAATTAAACACAACATTAGTATTTAATTCATTTGATCTCAAGTATTTTGGTTGTGCAGCACAGGGTTACAGTGTTGTTTTTCCTGAGAAATTGCAAACTGGGAAATGGAATGTTTATAGGTAGACATGACATTGGTGTTGCACATTTGCCTATCATTTATCTAACAATTATTTTAACTTGGCAGATCCGCAAGATCCCCACTGAAGCTAGTTTCTAGGTTTGCAGAGCATCCTGATATCGCAACACTGCATGATAATTTTGAGTCAGTATATCTTTTGGCTATTCTATTTTATTAAAGTTCTTCTTCAAGCTCATGAAATTAGTTCTTTTATTTATAAACACACCCCATAAGATGGTTCTGAAGAGTGTTTTTCCTTTAGCTTTATTACCATATGAACATTAAATTCATGTTAAACTATTATCTTCTAAATACAAGACCTTATACAAGTTTTTTCCTTAGAAATATTACTTATTCAAATGTAATTACTGTCAAACTGAATGTTGCTTTGCTTTCAATGACCATTAGACATGCTGTAGAGACCTTTCGAAATTACAAATACCTGGGTACAAGGATTCGTATGGATGGAACAGTTGGGGAGTAAGAATCTACATTTTGGCTGTTGAGATGCCCATCTTGTCATTTTTTTTAATGATTGTGTTGCTGTTCTATTATTTTTTTTCAAGATACAAGTGGATGACCTATGGAGAAGCCGGCACCTCTCGGTCAGCAGTAGGATCTGGCCTTATTTATCATGGAATACCAAGGGTAAGTAATAATGATTCAGATGTATTACATTTGTTGTATTATGATGAAAAGCTGAGTAAATAAAAGTTATTGCAAGCTAAAATGAATAAGAGAATTTGTTTTAATATGTCATTAAGAATGAATAATTCCTGCAAAGGTTCCTTTTGTTTTATAAATGGCTTCAAATATTCATTCTAGCCGACATTCAAGTAGTTGGGATTAGTAATTGTTGAAGGCTTGAAGCCATCACTGTCTAAGTGTAAGGGTGGGCATAAAAACCAATATATCTCAACCAACTGAAAACCAAACTGAACCAACCCAAAAATCAGGTGTTTTTTGGGTTTCAAATATTTAACATTCTGTATTTCAGATTTGGATTGGGCTTTGGGTTTTTATTTATAACATGGAAAAATACAACCCAACTGGGTTTATGTAATGTATATTATATTAATTAAATTATATATGATATAATTAATTAAAATATTTATCTATATGTTATATGCTGTGAAATATCAACATAACGATAGAGGAGTTGCTTCGTGACTTGTGTTTGAGCTCTCTCGTGCTTTCTACTATATTATGATCCCATGAGATTGTTCAGTCTGTCTCCGTAGTCACCCCATCTATTGTAAATAGCTTATAATGCATTAATGCCTATTTCTCTTTTTTTGACACTTTTATTTTGTTACTTAAAATATTTTATATTTACTAAGAAGAATTGTTAAACAATTTCTTTTCTATCGATAGTGGTGGCTTGCAACTGAAACTTAACAAAGAAGCGCTATTGTGTTTCTTTTATATGTATATTTCATAGTTCTAGTATAGTTCTTGTATGTATCTTTGTAGGCATTGCATTCAAAAAACATCAGTAGGTACTGATCTATGTATTTGCAACCTAGAACAAACAGGGTTGATTTTTTTTTTAAAAAAAATAAAAATTGACCTGACCCATGCCCACTGCCCACACTTAGCAAAACGTCTATCACTTCCTGCATCTTAAGTTCTTTTACTTGTGGTTGTGCTCTTGATGAACCATTAAGTGTTACATATGATTGATTTTTCTTTATCTTGTTCTTAACAAGAAATCATTCTAATTTGCTATTTGGACAGGGTGCATGCATAGGACTCTATTTTATAAACAGACCAGAGTGGATTATTTTGGATCATGCCTGCTCAGCATATTCTTATATATCTGTGCCTCTTTATGATACATTGGGTATGACTTAGTTCACTAGTCTTTATATTTATTTTTTTTTTATTTTTTTTGGTTCGTAATAAATACAGGCATTGGCACATCTGCAGGACCAGATGCGGTGCAATATATAGTTAATCATGCATCAGTTGAAGTCATTTTTTGTGTACCCCAAACACTGAGCACTGTGAGTTCCAAACCTATGCTTTCTCTTAGCTGTTCAATTTTTTTGTTTAAGGCATGATAAATCAAATTTAACATGCATTTATGATTTATTTGCTCTTCTCTTCGTGCCAAATTTCATAGGCGTCCATACCCAGGATTTTTTAAAGTTGCAAAAACCAATATTTATCTCCTTTTTTGTGGATAATTTACTCTTTCAGAGACTTAGCCCAAATCCTTGCCGTGCAGATTTCCTCCTAAGTTATATTTTTACTATTGAAGTACTTTAATTTGTTTGAAACTGAAGACCTGACTTCTACCACTTTGTCTTATTCTTAATCTGTAATGAGCTAGTTGTTGATTTCACAGTTGAAACCTTCATATATTTTTGTTTTGCAGCTACTTATCTTCTTATCTCAGATGTCATCTGTTCGTTTAATAGTGGTAAGGTTGTTGAAAGCTAATTTTTTTAAATTCTGATTTTGAATAATTGTGTCTAGTTTTTGCTTATTTTCAATTTCTTTCATAGGTTGTTGGTGGAATAGATGAGAAGATGCCCTCAATTTCTTCAGCAACTTCAGTGAAGATTATTACTTATTCAAAACTGATTAGTGAAGTAAGTTTCTTTTACCATATATCTTGACTGAAATTTACTTGAGAGTTAAGAAACTTAAGATTATACTGCAAATATAATTAAATGAAAGGATGTAGAATTATATCATGTTATCTTGTACTTTAGAAATGCTTAAGAAGGCTTGATAATGATGTAAATATTCAATGAACAGGGTTTTATTTTTAAATACAGAATTATGTCCACCACTTAATTTGATACGAATGGATTTCTGTAGGTAATGATCTTAATTGGTTGTGTTGTTTGACAGAGTTGCCTCTTCATTAAAATTGTGCAACTTGAGCTTTTCATTTGATCATATCTGCTCTTTATCCTAGCATAAATTCCGAAATGTGTAAAATATTAAAGTAATCCATCCATCTAGTCAAGTTATTGATCAGTGACATCATTTCCACTCCACCAAATAATTTGACCAAAGGCTTGAAACCCAACTTCACATTCTGAGTGATGGCCATAGTGGAGAGATATTTGGTCTGCTGTTTGTTGTTAGGAGGATGGTTGAGGTCAATTCTCTCAAGTGGATACATAA
This sequence comes from Zingiber officinale, assembly GCF_018446385.1. Taxonomy (NCBI): domain Eukaryota; kingdom Viridiplantae; phylum Streptophyta; class Magnoliopsida; order Zingiberales; family Zingiberaceae; genus Zingiber; species Zingiber officinale. The sequence continues at coordinate 11,027,911 of NC_056000.1, read as the reverse complement.
GGCAAAATCCAAAGTGAATGATCTAGGTATTTTGAGAAAGACCTTTGGCCCACAAGTTTGTACCGTAGAATAGAAGGAAAAAATCTCTTTGTTTTCACTATTAATCTGCTTACATGTAGGTATTTATATACATAAGGAAGAAAAAAAATCAATCTCAATCCCTACAATCAAGGGAATACAATCAAGATCAATCATAATCCCTACAATCAAGGGAATCTTCGAAAGTATTCAACACTCCCCCTCAAATTGGAGCATATATGTCAATCATATTCAGTTTGTCAGAGAGTTCTTGAGAATCGTTTTCCTCCTAATACTTTAGTGAAGAGATTGACGTCTTGGTTGGATGATGATATGAATGTAGTAATTTTCTAGCTCATTACACACTCGCGAATAAAGTGACAACCAAGCTCAATATGTTTAGTCCTCTCATGAAAAATCGGGTTACTTACAATGTGATAGCTGCTTGGTTATCACACATTGGTAGTGGTTCATTGTAGATGAATCCTAATTCTTCAAGCAAATTCTTTAGCCATAACATCTCGGTTACGGTGTGAGCCATGGCTCTGTACTTAGCTTCAACAGTTGACCTAGCAACAACAATTTGTTTCTTACTTCGCCGTGTTACTAGATTTCCCTCTACGTAAATGCAATACCCAAAAGTGGACCATCTGTCAGTCTTAGATCTAGCATAGTCGGCATCAGAATAAGCTTCGATTTTTAGATGCCCATTTCTCTTAAATGACAACCCTTTTCCTATAGATTTCTTAATGTACTTAAGAATCCTAGTAAACTTGCTTCGGCTTATCCGTAAAACGATTGACTATTCTAATTGTAAAAGAGATGTCAGATCTCGTTATTGTTAAGTAGATGAGTTTCCCATCAAACCGTCTATATTTTATCTTATCCTCAAATAACTCTCCAATATCATCCCAAACACTTGAATTGATATCTATAGGCGTATCAACTGATTTCGTTCTAAGCAATCCAGTGTCTTTGAATAAATCTATGGTATACTTCCGTTGGCATAATAAAACTCTAGATTTGTTAAGAGCAATTTCAATTCCGAAGAAATACTTAGGACGTCCCATATCCTATGCAGGATGAGATTTCAAGATCTAATTTATCATAATTTGAATATTAGTTGTTTATATTCTTACCAAAAATAGAATATTCTTACCTAAAGTAGATTAATAGTAATTAGTGTAATTGCTATAAATATTTTCTTGTCTAAAATAGGTTGTACAACCATTCTTATTTAAAGGAAAGATCATCAAAGAAAATGGCATTTAGCCATTTCATCAAATTTTGTCATAATATCGAGCTAGGTTCTAAAATTCATAATTGAATCTTCGAAAGTTTCTTTTGCTTCTGTTTTATAGAGTATTCTGGTTTGTTTTCATTTTTTTGGGTTGATTAATTTCTGATCAACTACTTTAGCTTTGAGATTTTATTTTGCTCGGAAGAATGTTTGCTGAGAATTTTCTTGGAAGAATATCTACAAAAACTTTGGCTATCAAATTTAGGAAAGAATTATGCAGCATGGGAATTTCCTTTCAGAATGTTTCTGAAAGGGAAGAAGCTTTGGAATTACATTGATTGGTCTGCTATGCTCCTAAAGAAGGTACAGAACTTAGTCAATGGGAGACAAAGGATGCTTGAATCATCTCTTGGGTTTTAGGTTCTATTGAACCTCATATGGTGAACAATTTACGTTCCTTTAGTACAGCTAAGGAGATGTGGGATTATCTGCAACGCATATATCATCAAGATAACATTGCAAGACGATTTCAAATAGAACTTGAGATTAGTAATTTTAATCAAGGTAATCTCTGTAGTATTATTCTGGATTTATTAATCTATGGAGTGAATATTCTGGTCTTATCTATTCAAAGGAACCTAATGAGGCCTTAGCCAGCCTTCAAGCGATTCACGGAGATAGTAGACGCGATTAGTTTTTGATGAGACTGAGGCCAGAATTTGAAGTTGCACGGGCTGGATTACTGAATAGAAATCTTGTCCCTTTCTTGGATATATGTCTTGGAGAATTGTTATGTGAAGAATAAAGAATGACTACACAAGTTGTTCTAGGTTTGTCCAAGGAGATATCTGAGGTTGTTAATGTTGCTTATGCTGCTCAAGGGAAGAACCGAGGAAAGGGACAAATGCAGTGCTATAGTTGCAAAGAGTTTGGGCATATTGCCCGCAATTGTGGTAAGAAGTTCTACAATTATTGTAAACAGAATGGACACATTATCAAGCAATGTTCTATACTCCCAGAAAATTGACGAAGCCAAGCTTTTCAAGCTGCTATCTTAGACCCTACCACTATCAGTTCTACATCCACAATTGCTGGCACAAATCAGCCTATTACTACTCCAGAAATGGTCCAACAGATGATCATTACAGCATTTTCTACTCTTGGACTTCATGGTCAAGGTAAGATTATTTCTTCTCCTTGGTTTGTTGATTTTGGGGCATCAAATCATATGACGGGATCACCTGATTGGCTACATAATCTTCAGAAGTATACTTGTAAACAAAATATTCAAATTGCTAATGGTAGTAATCTTCTAATTACAGCCATTGGTGATATTGGACTTTCCTTTTGGCATGTATTTGTCTCTCCTAGATTGTCTACTAGTTTAATTTCTGCTGGGCAGTTGGTGGATAATAACCGTGATGTAAATTTCTTTCGTCGTGGTTGTCTTGTGCAGGATGGTCAGGGAAGGTGATCATGAGGGGGCCTAAAGTGGGCAGATTATTTCCATTGCAATTTACTATTCCTAGAACTTTGTCTTTGACTTCTATTATTATCGAAAATAAGGCTAACATTTTGCACAAATGATTGGGCCATCCAAATAATGTGATATCGTCTCATTTGCTGAAGCATGGTTTTCTTGGCAACGAAAATCAGTGTTCTTCTAATAGTTTATCTCTTGATTGCTCTGTTTGTAAATTAGGAAAGGGTAAAGTGTTATCTTTTCTTACCTATGGTACTCATGCTAATACATGTTTTGAGATTATACATAGTGATGTTTAGGGTGTTACTCCTATCATTTCGCATGCACAGTATAAATATTTCGTGACATTCATTGATGACTATAATCGTTTCACATGGATATATTTTTTGCATACTAAGGCTGAAATGTTAACTATTTTCAGAATTTTTGTGGCTTATATTAAGACTCAAATTTTCACCTCCATTAAGATTTTACGGTCCGATAAGAGAGCTGCTTTTCCCCCCTCCCAACTGTCAGCATCCCCTCCCCCCTCCCTTCTCTCTCCCTCGTAAATGACATGTTTACCCTTCTTTTTTTTTTAAAAAAAAATTGTTTCAAACAATTCACTATTTTCACCAATACTTTTATTTTTTTAAATTTATTATTATTATTTTTTAAGTTTTATTTTTATTAATTTTATTTTATTTTTGTTAATCTATTTTTTTATCCATTTTATTTTTTTTAAATAAATTTTTTTTAGGAGTTCTCTAAATGTGTTACTCAAGCTAAAAAAAAAGAAGCTGTTGATCCATATTTTTTTATAATTTTTTATTATATATTTATAATCTTTTGTTTATTTTTAGTTATATATTTTAGGAGAGGAGTATTTTGACATGTATCAAAGATTGAAAGATGGATAATTTAAAGAGAGTGAGAAATTCTGATACGTGTCAAGAGTTGGAAGTGAGATAATTTAAAGGGATGAAAGATTTTGACATATGACAAGGGTTGGAAGGGGGGTAATTTAAAAGGATGAGAGATTTTGACATGAGTAATTTAAAAAGAGTGATAAGTTCTGACATGTTTTAAGAGTTAAAAGTGGAGTAATTTAAAGGGATGAAAGATTTTGACATGTGTCAAGGGTTGGAAGAGGGGTAATTTAAAGGGATGATAGATTTTGACATGTGTCAAGGTTGGAAGATGAATAATTTAAAGGGAATGGAGATTCTAATATATGTCAAGAGTTAAGATAGTAATTTAAAAGAAAAGGGTGTTTTGAAAAAATAAAAAAATAATAAGCAAATTTAATTAAAAATAAAATTAAATCAAAATTTAAAAAATAATAATCAAAATTAATTTAAAAATAAAATTAAAAAATATATAAGTATTAATGAAAATAACAATAAACTAAATTAATTAAAAAATTAAATTAAATAAAATTTAAAATACTAGTAGCAAAAATGACGATAGTGTGACTTGTTCTAGCTATTGTTGCTTCTAAGGGCTGGTCATTACGACAGATGGACGTTAAGAATGCCTTTTTATATGGGGATCTTAAGGAAGCAATTTATATGACTCCGCCACCAGGATTATTTTCTACATCCTCTTCTGATGTTTCTAAACTAAAAAAAGTCACTCTATGGTTTAAAATAGGCTCCGCGTGCTTGGTTTGATAAGTTTTGATCCACGTTTATTTGCTTCTCTTTTGTCCAGAGTCAATATGATTCCTCTTTGTTTCTTTGCAAGACTATTAAAGGAATTGCTTTGCTCCTAGTATATATTGATGATATCATTATTATACGGACTGACTCTGAATTGATTTCTCAGCTTCAACGCCTTCAAAGCTCTTTTTTATATGAAGGACCTTGTCCTTTACGCTATTTTTTAGGCCTTGAAATGAACTCGGAGCAATTTGGGTACCCTAGGTTTTGATGTTTGGGCAAAGGTTTAAGTTAGGTTTATTATTGTATTTAATATGCATTGTGAGTGTGCAGGATACAGGTACACAAGGAAAGTCCAAGGGTGATCTTGGCAAAGGAGGAAGTCCAAGGGTGAGTCTTGGCAGTGTAAGTCCAAGTATATAGTCTTGGCAATGTAAGTCCAAATGTGACTTGGCAAAGGATGAAGTCCCGGAGCGTGGCTCCTGGCAGTGAAGACCCGACAATGATAACAAGGCTAATGGAAGCTCCAGAAGGCAAGGCGTGAAGGATGTGGAGACATCCGAGGGACGCAGATTGATGGAAGAGGCTAGAAGGCTAGGTCTAGGTTGTGCGGGCAAGGACGAGTGCATGAGAGATTGTACTCAGGGTAAAATTTCAGTGTGCACTGCAGCAGTGCTGTAGCGTTACTGTAGTAGTACTGTAGCAATTGATTGGTGTTTTCATCAGTCGACTGGTAGCCGACCGTTGACTTGTAACGATCGAATTTCACTTATGACTAGTCGACTGGTGGTTGTACCAGTCGATTGATGGCGGGAAACACAGCTAGGTGTTTCCTCCCGAGCTCTATTTAATAGAGCTCGGGGTGCTTGGTCATGATTAACGAAAATAGAGGTGGTTAACCCCTATTAGAGTCTCCAAGGTCTTTTTAAGTTATCAAGAGCTTGTGCGAGTTTGTGGCGAGGTTTCTCCATCCATAAGGAGCTACTCGAGCTAGCCGGAGGTTTTTCGAGAAGTCATTCACCGACGGATCGGGATCGTCCACCTTACGGACAACCGTAGAGTAGGAGCTTTATCTCCGAACCACGTTAAATCAACGTGTTATGTTTGCTTTCTCTTGTTAGTATTTGTTTTTGTATTCCGCTGTGCATACTAACCATTGTAGGAAGCAAACATTAGGTGAGTCGCTATTCACCCCCCCTCTAGCGGCGTCAAGGTCCCAACAAACTCTACCGTGACAGGTATTTTCTTAAATCAACATAAATACATTCAGGAAATAATTACATTAGCTAGTCTTCGAGATGGTCGATCTGTTGATATTCCCTTAGAAGTGAATGTTAAATATCATCGTGATGAGGGTGATTTTCTTCCTGATCCCTCCTTATATAAACATTTAGTGGGGAGCTTGAATTATCTAACTATTACTTGGCCTAACATTTCTTTTGCTGTCCAACAAGTTAGCCAATTTATGCAGGCCCCTCGACACCTTCACTTGGCTATTGTTCATTGCATTGTTCGCTATTTGCAAGACACTTCTACTAGAGGTCTTTTCTTTCCTATGGATTCTCCTATTCACTTGGTTGCATATAGTGATGCTGACTAGGCTTGTTGTTTTGATACTCGACGTTCCATTATTGGTTGGTGCATGTACATTGGCAACTCGCTTGTCTCTTGGAAAAGCAAGAAGCAAGATCGGATGTCAAAATCATCCACTAAGTTTGAATATCATGCTATGTCTTCTGCATGTTCTGAGATTGTTTGGCTTCAAGGACGGTTGGGTGAGAGCTTGGGTTTCCTCAAATGGAACCTACTCCGCTTCATGCGGATAATACTAGTGCTATCCAAATTCAACTAACCTAGTATTTCACAAGCGCACCAAGTACATAGAAGTGGATTGTCATTCTATTCGTGAAGCATATGATGTCTATGTCATTTCTCTATCTCATATGACCATTGTTCAACAGATTGCTGATATATTTACTAAGGCTCTCTCACGACAACGACATCATTTTCTTGTTACCAAATTGATGTTTTCTGATCATTCGGCATCAATTTGAGGAGCGATATCAATGACAGATATTGTGGGCAATCAATTGCTAAAATTATGACAGAAATTATGGCTGAGATTTCAAGATATAATTTATCATAATTTGTGTATTAACTGTATATATTCTTACTTAAAATAGATTAGTAGTAATTACTGTATATATCTTCTAACCTAAAGTAGAGTAGCAATAATTAGTGTAATTGTTGTAAATATTTTCTTGTCTAAAATAAGTTGTACAACAATTTTTATTTAAAGGAAAGATCATCAAAGAAAATGACATTCATCAAATCTTATCATATCACTCATCACAAAGTGTTATTGTAAATACTTCTTAGTTTCATCTATCCCACATATATCACTCTCAAATATTAGGATGTCATCAATAGAAACAATAAGAATAATAATTCCATTCGTGCTCTATCATACAAACACAGAATGATCAGATTTTCACTATTTGAAGCCAACAACTCTAATTATATTACTAAATTTATCAAGCTAGGCTCTGGGGCTTTGTATAAGACTTGAAATAGCATTTTCAAGTCTGCAGACTATAGTAACATTCTCCCCCATAGCAACATACCCTGGAGGTTGCTCTATAAATACAGTCTCATGCAAATCGCCATCAAAGAAGGCATTCTTCACATCTAGCTGATACATTGGCAAGATTGATTGACATCTAAGGAGAATAAAATTCTAATAGAATTCAGGCAGATGGTAGGAAAGAACGTTTCAAAGTAGTCAACACCATAAATTTGTGTAAATCCTTTGGCCACCAAACGAGTTTTGTATCGATCAATAGTACCACCAGCTTTAAATTCAGAGTAAATACCCCATGCAACAATATCAACAAAAGGTGGTGCAGCCACCAACTCCCACATACCATGAGAGATAAGGATAGACATTTCCTCCTCCATTGCAGTTTGTCAAGCTGAGTGTTGATAAGCCTCAAAGTAGGAAGTTGAAACTTGTGTAGATGATAGAGAAATAACAAAGCGCAGAACACAGGACCAATGTAATCAAACAAGATATGATTAGACAAAGGATGGGTAGAGCAAGATCGAATATCTTTACGAAGAGCAATAGGTAGATCAATATCGGAGGGGCGAGGAGCATTAGGAGATGAGGGATATGAATTTACTCCTCATCTTCTGAAGTCTCTGCCTCAAGACCCACTATCTCTCCATCTGAACTTAACCTTTCATTTTCTTCTATCACTAGAAGGGGAGCTTTGACGCAATCAATAAAGTTGTTGCTTTGTGACCAAAAGGTCATGGGTTCAAATCTTAGAAACAACCTCTTACAAAAAGCAGGATAAGACTGCTACAATGGATCCTTCCCGGGACCCTGCATAGTGAAAGCTTCATACATCGAGTTGCCTTTTTTTTTTTTTTTTTTTAATTTTCTTCCAACACCAATAACTTCAATTGTTTCTCTACACATTGGTGAAGTGGGTGGAATTTTTCACCACATTTGAAGCATAATCCCTTGGCCCTTCGTTCCAATAATTCTGGGTAAGAAATGGAATGAATTCCTCTGAATTTTTCCATGAACCCTCGCTTATCTCCTTCTCCTTTTCATGCCTTAGAGGCTTGGGATAAAGAAGGATTTCTATTTGATGTAGAACCTGCATTACTAGCTTCCTTAGAGTCACAAATCCAATTGGGACCCCATCCTGATGTTTTACTAGTGTTGCCCATTTGAAAAGACTGACCCAATTTCTTTTGAATTGAATTATTCACAACATATGGTTGAAAACTGCCCAGACCAGCATTGCCTGGCCAAAATTGCTTGATTACTTCTCCTTCTCGAATGTCTTTTGTGAAATCCCCCCTTCCTCTAACAATTCCTCTTCAACATCCTTTGCCCTCTAGAGAATGGATTTAACATTCGAACTCTTCTTCGAATATGAGGTTGTAATCCACTCATGAAATAGCCAATATACTGCTCTTTTAGAAGACGTGGAATGTGTGAAGAAATCAACTCAAAGGCTTTAATAAATTCTTCTACATTTCCATTTTGTTTTAATGCTGCCAACTCTTCAAAAGGATTTTTATGTCTACACCTTCCATAACGAGAAATGAGAGCACGTTTAAATTTTTCCCCAATTAGATTAACTTCGGTCTCCTTAAGAAGACTAAACCAATGAATGGTAGGGCCTTCCATACTTACATGTGCCAACTTGATCTTAACTTCATCAGAAGTATTCTGGACTTTGAAATAAATTTTAGCCCTAGTAATCCATGCCACTGGATCCCAATCATCAAACACTGATAATGCTACTTTCTTAATAGACATCTCGTACTCCTCCAATTGATCACTTTGATATTCTTGAGTCTGATGATTGATAAGCTGAAATGGATGCCCCCTTCAATGGTGTTGCTTCAACCCTTGTTCCTAATTGCTTGCTGATCTCTTGTAAAAGAGAACCATGTTGTTGCACTGCAGAGAATCGTTGCATTATACCTTTGATTTGCTCCCTACTTCCTTCTTGCATCTCTCCCAAAACATTAACCCTATTTGACATCTTTGGCATTCCTTCTAAGCATACAACCCCTCTTACATCCGACAGGTCTGAATATTGTTAGGGTTCCAAAACTCAGAATAAAGAAACACACAGAATTTTATTATAGTTAACAGAAAAGTATAACAAAAACACTCATAATTTGATAGAGAAATTTTCTCCACCAGCCAAAGCCCATACTCTCTTTTGATAATAATTCTTAGATCCTTCTCCACTAACTTTCTACCAACTTATAACCGCACACATACTCAAACATGAAAACATAACTGCTGCAATATAAATTGCCTACTACCCTTTTTGTGTTTTGGCCCTCTTGGAATATACAATCCATGTTTTAGGCTTGTTTCCCACATGATCCAGATAATCCAGCATGTTTCCTTCATAACCCAGGTTCACATCTGGAATTGGGTTTTTATCAGCATCCTATTTATAAGAAAGCAAGCTGTGCAACATCACCCCACAAAAACTTCGGAACATGCATGTGACAAAGAAGAGTATCAGCTACATTTAAAATATGACGGTGAGCAAGAGGTTTGATAAATTATGTCATGAGAATCACAAAATATAGACACAGTCTTCTGAGTGAACTCAAGTGTATTATTGGTTTGAAGAATGTGCAAGACAATAGCATATTGGACTTTTATTTCATTATAAAATGATATTAACACCTCAGAAATCTCACTCCTATTTTTGAGTAAATATAACCATGTTATGCGAGAATAATCATCAACAAAAATTATAAAATACTAAAAGCCCCCTCTAGACTCAACTTTACTAGGTCTCAAACATCACAATGAACAAGCTCAAATGCAAAAGAACTACGTTTATCAATTCTAGAAGGCAAAGAAGTATGATGGTCTTTGTCAAACTTATAGGACTCGCACTGATAGACTAAACAAGAACTAAACTTATAAGAATGGCAGAAGATAGGTGACCTAAATGACAATGCCACTGATAAGGAGACAGGTGCTAGAGTTCTAGGTGTAACCAAATCCAAATAGTATAGACCATCATGCTCATGTCCTCCACCAATCATCCTCTTCGTTTCCAGATCTTAAAAAATACAATAGGATGGATAAAAGATACAAAACAATAGAAAATTTAACTGCAAAGCAAAGAGAACATTATCAAGAGTGATATTTGCATTGGACCTGACAACACCTATTCCTATAATCAGAGAATAAGTGTCATTAGATAGATAGATAGAGGATAAAGATGAGGAAACAAAAGAGGAAGAGAAAATAGACTTGGTACCAATAATATGAGCAGAAGCACCGAAATTTAGCATCTAAGACTTATCATGAGACACAACAAACACACCTAGAGGATGAGGCGACCATGGCTGAGGGAATGCTAGCAGAAGAGCAAAGCAATTTCTCAAAATCAGTACGAGAAATTGAGATCATATCATCGTGATTGCCAGTGTCCGGTGATGGAGTCGATAGTTCAGTAGATGCATTATTAACCCAACTTCGCTTAACACTTCTCGGAGGCATGGTTGGACCGACCATAGTGAACACACGAACGACCTTTCCCGGTGGTATCAATTCCACGACCGTGACCCCGAAAGAACATCCGACTGCGAGCAGCGATAGTCAAAGTGTCGGAAGATGAAGAAAAATTGGTATCAGGACGGCCCGTGATCACACGAAGAACCCGAGACAGAGCATTCGATAACGTAGGAATGTTATCACTTGCTAGCAAATTATCCTGAACTAGTCGTAGAGTAGAATCTAAATCGGATAGGAACTTTGCCACCAAATATTCCTCCCACTGATTCTTTCGAGTCTGAGCGTCACAAGAGAGAGGACGGTATATCCTCGACAACCCCTTTAAGAGTAGCAAAATAACTACTAACAGATTAACCGTCTTGGTGAAGAGAGAAGAGTTTTTCATATAATTCGAACGATCGAGAAACATTTTTGTCATTCAAATACATACCACGTAAAGCATCCTACATCTCTTTGGCAATTCCCACGAACATAACATTAGTGCTCATAGACTCCATACTGTTGAGAAGCCAAGCCATAACAAAACAGTCATCCAAAATCCAATTTGAATATTTCCGATCTTTAGAGTGGCCGAACAGAATATGATCCTTCTTCTTATAAGAACCCAGGAATAGTTCAAACAAACGTGACCATAGGAGATAGTTGGTTCTATTCAATTTGATAGTGGTAGCCAAATTAGTTTTAGAATAGGAAGGCGTCATCGTAGGAGAAATTCAGAGATAGAAACCTGAGTAGTAATAGATTGGAATAGTGTTGATTGATTCCCCTTCTGGCAATCCAGCAACGCTTGAGATCAAGCAGCCGGCTGATCAAGAAGTTCCAATCTACTATTTACTCCAACTACATAAGATCCAATAGATTAGATTAGGCCGAAAGGAGAGGGTTGGTAGTGACGCAACAACTCAATATTACGGTTTCTGGTAGTGGCGGCAGAGAAAAAAAAAAAACTAGGTCAGAGAAGGGTTAACCTTGCTCTGATACCATGTAGAAGAGTTGGAAAAAATCTCTCTATTTTCACTATTAATCTACTTACATGTAGGTATTTATATATATAAGGAGGAAAAGGAAAAAATCAATCTCAATCCTTACAATCAAGGGAATACGATCAAGATCAATCTCAAGCCTTATAATCATGGGATTCAAATCAATCATAATCCCTATAATCAAGGGAATCTTCGAAAGTATTCAACATGTACAGACTCCAAACTTTTACTTTTTTCACCTTCACTGCAATTAATATTTAGTGGTGCTCTTCCATCAATCTTGTCTTTTATGGCCGATTATGTCCTAGCTAGTAGGTTTTATCATACATGCAATAAATCCCTGACCTGTTGTTTTTTTAATCAAAATCATTGTGTTTCTCTTTCAACATAAGTTCCTGTGACCTACATGTATCTTTAAGTATGATATTCTAGCCTGATCCTCAGATCTGGTTTGTTAATTAGGGGCAAAGTAATATTCAGAGATATTGCCCACCAAAACCTGAAGATGTTGCAACTATCTGCTATACCAGTGGTACAACTGGGACACCTAAGGTACTATAAAGTTTCAGTTTGGTGCAAAAAATACTGTATAAATCTTCATCATATTTGGTATCTGATGAGTCATGGATGATTGATGTGCAATAGGGAGTTGTACTTACTCATGGAAACTTGATTGCAAATGCTGCTGGATCTAGTATGAGTGTCAAGTTCTACCCCTCAGATGTGTTAGTGATTTTCATTTGGGGCTTACTGTTATTCATCTATCATGTTGATTAAGGCATGTCTAAAATATTTCTTTGTTTGCTCTTGCAGGTATATATCATATCTTCCTTTGGCCCATATTTATGAGCGTGTTAACCAAATTATGGTGACATATTTTGGAGTTGCAGTTGGTTTCTATCAGGGGGTATGTATTTCAATTCTGCTATAACTTTATTTGTTAAGCCAAAAATTTCTAGAAGTCTAGAAATACTAAGAGTATAAAATAAGATACATAAATAGATAGGACTTCTGAATTGGTTAGGGATTTTTGTATCAAATGTTGAGAGCAGTATTAGTTTTAGTTTGTATAAAACTTTTTATATAGTTTGATCAGGACTTATAACTTTGTTGGTTTTCTAATTTGTACCAACTAACATTACCATGAGTTTTGACATATTTAGTGGTTCTAACCTGCACAATTTGTTTGTGATAGTTGAATGTGAAATATGAATTCTCATTTGCTTCTTAGTAGTACTTAAAACCATGATTAGACACAATAAATGAAATGATGATCGAACTGGTTGATATTTGTCATTTATCTCTTCAAACTGTACACAGACTGCTCAGAATTAGATAGCGTGGTCTGAATGGAGTGTATTGTTTTAACCAGATCACTTTGTTTCAGTTCAATTTAATAGTGAGAGAATGAAAAGGCTAGTTGTGTTAACTCTGCCCCACCTATTTATTTGTTTAAATAAAAAATATCATCTACTATCCAGAGTGGTTCTCTTCTTAGTTCTTACTATATAGTTTTTTCATTATTTGGAAGTACCATTACCATTTCAATTGCTGGTATGCCCGTGATTAAATTCCTTGAATGTTCAAAGTTCCATTTTTTGTTAGTCCTGCGAAATTGTATCATATTATCTTTTCTAGATTCTTTATAAGGGTTGCTCTACTTCCAGGATAATTTGAAACTGATGGAGGATATGGAAGCTCTAAGGCCTACCCTGTTTTCTAGTGTCCCTCGATTATACAACAGAATTTATGATGGGTAACTTGGCGTTATCTATATTTTTCCAACAAAAGATAGATATATGTATTTTGTTTCTATAGTTGTATACATGAAATAATGCATCATTTACCACATTTGATTTTAGTGTGATGAATGCGGTGAAGACATCTGGTGGCTTGCGAGAGAGGATATTTAATGCAGGCTACAATGCCAAGATGCAAGCAATAGCAAATGGTAAGAGCTGAGAAATGAAGCATACTTAATTTTGAAAAAAAAAATCATACCTATGCTAGATGTCATTTTTCCCGGTATCAAGTTATCAAACAACTGCTGCGCATATCAGTGTGAAGTATCTTAGCAAAACCATATCGGTTCCAAGAATCACTGATAAATATCTAAAAGGTTCTTTGCATAGGATCATAAGAAAATTATGAGAAGGATTCATAGTTGAGATCTTTGTAACTTTTGTCAAGAAAAGTTATAATCTTTTCAGGAAAGAGCCCGTCACCAATTTGGGATAGACTAGTATTTAACAAAATTAGAGAAAAACTTGGAGGCCGTGTCCGATTCATGACTTCAGGTGCCTCTCCATTGTCGGCAGATGTTATGGACTTCCTAAGAGTGTAAGAAAGATTTATGGATATTGTATGTTGATCCGCCTTTACAGTTTTGTGATTGTCTCACCAACTTGCTGCTGTCCTACCTTCCAGCTGCTTTGTTGGTTTAGTTCTTGAAGGCTATGGGATGACAGAGACATCTTGTGTCATAAGTGGAATGGATGTGGGCGACAATTTAACTGGTCATGTTGGTTCTCCAAATCCTGCTTGTGGTGAGTATGAATATCACTAATTGGAAAGTGATCTGATATTTCCCTTTTTCATACTTGCAGACATTGTAGTTGTCTTTTGTTTGATGGATACTTCTCACACTATTCTATAGCAAGCTTAAGGTTGTATTCTATCTAGTAAATATAATTATGTGATTTTCCTTTTTCTCACTCTCTTTTCTTTTCCCACATGGTAATCCATTTCTTCTTGAGCACATGCCTAAATTTAAAGAACTTAATTGGTCTTTGATTATTAGTTAAACTTTTAACCTAAACAATGCATCTAGTATTCTATTAACTCTCTCCCGTGAAGTGTACTGCTTTCACATTTTTTATGCTTAGGCATGGAATTGTCATCTCAATATCTCTCGTGATCTATTTTCAAGGTGACTAAGTTATATGCACTGTTATTGTTGGGTTTTAATGTTTATTAATGGTTAAACATATAGTGAATCCATCAACAATGGCAATCAAGAATTCTTTTTTTTTTTCGTTCCTTTTTTGAATATTACTTCGAACTCAAAACAAATTTTGTAGACTGGATGGAACTTTTGTTGATTCCTTACATGCCAGAAACATCTTCTATTGGACGCTAAATGGTTTTAATATCAAGCCATGTCAGCACACTTGAAAGCATTTCAAGATTAACTGGAATAAGTTTCAATTTTATAGCAAGTGTCTCAACTAATTATCAATTTTATACTTTTACAAGATTTATAGCAAGTTTCATTTTTTTTTTTTAAAAATATTAGTTGGTGATGCATCAAAGTTAGATTTGGACTCAATTAAAATTGGAACAAGATACGAACAAAGAGATCTTAGTTTTTTTTTTTTAACTCTAGTGTCACTCCTCTTTACCATTATTGGTTTGGTGCTATTTTTGTTGAGGGTGAACAAAAAGATTATAATAAGCGGTATGTATATAATTTTAACCAATATTCATTGATCTAGGTTTAGTTCCATAGTGAAATTTATTTTAGATTTCTAGATTATAAAGATACATATGTGCTGTTAGATTTTGTAATGTCAAATTGAGTATTTCATAGTTTGAAAAGGTGAATATGTATTTTCAGTGAAAAATAACATAACTTTCTTCTTCTTTATCTCCAAGAATTTTCTTTATGGAAAAAAGAAAATTCTAACAGTGTGTATCCGCTCATTATTTCCACTGATATCCCAAGATATTCGTGTTTGATTTCTTTTTATTTTCAATAATTGTTATGTGGAGTTCTATCCCTAGCATTGAAATTGAATGTTAGGGTTTCACTGTTTATCCTCCTCAACTCTCTTAGTATTTTTAGTTAATATTTGATGTTATGAAAATGGAGATGTTTTGACAGAGATCAAGCTTGAAGATGTTCCTGAAATGAATTATACATCTGATGATCAACCGTATCCCCGTGGAGAAATTTGTGTAAGAGGTCCAATCGTGTTTCAAGGCTATTACAAGGACGAAGTGCAGACGTAATTGAAATTCTTATTGTTTGGTTTCCTTATGTAACTTTTAATGATCTTAAAATTTCTGAAACCTTAACTGATTTGACAGCAAGGAGGTAATGGATGAGGATGGATGGCTTCACACAGGAGACATAGGATTATGGTTACCTGGAGGACGTTTAAAGATCATTGACAGGTAAATTTATTTACTATTTTCACTCAGCAGCAAGTATAACCATGGTATTCTTTGTTACTTTGTTTCTAAAAATATAAAGTTTGTAGTTTTTTTGTCTTCTAACTATTGTGTCACCCACAAGGGAACTGAAATATAGGTATACTGTCAAAATAAACATTTAGTAACGAGAGGATGCTGAGTTTTTTAATTGTTTTTATTACCAGGTGTAAGAATCATAACTTTCAATTATTTGGGGCATGATGTTAGTGATAAATATAATAGTATTGCTGAAGCCGTAGATTTTTGGGGATAGAATATTTGTTAATGTACTTGTAAACCCTTGTGGATGTGGACGTGGATGTGCATGTGCCATTTACACTATGCTTAAGAATTCTAACTTCTAACCATGGTTTTGATGTCTTCTGAGCAGTAATAGGTGTGGGGCTTATGACTTAAGCTGATGCCTAAGAGTTATATGCATTGTGCCTAAGATGCCTCTTTTGAATAATGTTAGATGCAAGGATTATGTCATCATAATTTGCCTCCTGGACAATATGCCTCATTCTTTATAAACTGGAATATGGTGTTTTTGAACGGGAACATGCTATTTGCTGTAACTTTTAACTCTTTTCTGCAAAATGGCTTCAAATATGTGTTATTTAAGATTTGTAATTTTTTTCGTAATTTTGTAATCAACTTTCATCTTTATAATTACATCATCTGATTTTTAATGGAAAAATTACAGGAAAAAGAACATTTTTAAGTTGGCTCAGGGTGAGTACATCGCCCCAGAAAAGATAGAGAATGTATATGCCAAATGCAAATTTGTGTCTCAATGCTTTGTCTACGGTAAGTTCTTCAACTATCATCATGACTATGAACATATGACATGCTAAGCAATACAAATCTTAATTGACGCCAGGTGATAGCTTCAATTCCTATCTAGTTGCAGTAGTTTCAGTGGATCAAGATGTATTAAAAGCTTGGGCTACATCAGAAGGAATAAAGGTTGGTTTGCAACAGTCTCTCTTTTGCATTGGAATTCCATTAACTATGGAACCTATTTGTGCTCAAGTCTATTCACCACATGCCTAAGATTAGTTCTCTGTTGGCATTGCACTCAACCAGAATCCGGGGACTGAAATATTCTGTATAAAGTTAGGTGGAAAATAAGATGGACAAATTGAGATGTCCGAGTAACCTAATTGCCATATACTGACTGGCAAATATCATGGTCATTGAGGTTAAATAAAGTCAAATACCAGTAATTGCTATAAAAAAATAATGCATAAGGGTATCAATGCCATTTAAAAGGGACCCTTCAGGTAGCCCTAGTCCACCAAAGATAGCATAGCGAGTGCGAGTCCTCTCCAAAGATGCTAAAGCCCAGCTACAACTGGTACCTATGTGAAATTATATGAAATTTAACTCTGTTGATCCTTGGTAGATTATGTGCTAGTCCAAATATCACTGTTAAACGCCAGAAAACATACAATTAAACATCCCGTCCTATGAAAAGTTTATTTGCAACTATATGTCATGTGAGATCCAGCTTTAATGCTACTGCGATTATTGTTTCTTTGGTTCTTTGTTCAAAAGGTAGATCCGCTATCTTAACGGCCCTCCTAGTGCCGGCTCCACGGATATGGAGGAAGGTTCATGCAGATACACAGGTCATATGTGTATAGCGGGGTAAATCCCAAGTCGTCAGTTCCTGAGAATCGACCCCTGACCATTACGCCAGAAATACCATGCGCCTATCGTCTGCGCTACGCCCTGGGGGCTTTGGTTCTTTGTTCAACATCCTGTATGAGATAAACCTACGCATGAGGGGCACTTTCTGCTAAAGATATCTCTAGCTTGCATTATGATAATCCTAGTTAGCATAATTGATTATCTGGGGTGACCGGTCCGGTCTTACGGAAGTTTCCCACCGCCCATCAGGGTAAATCGGGAAGCGCACGCGGCGGTCAGCCCAGAAGCCCAGCATCCTTTGATTACGCCCCCCATTTGGAGGAAAAATTCCTACAAATACGCCGTAGCTGGGGTTCGAACCGTGAATATTTGAGAGACAACTTAAATGTCTTATCGCGGCACCATGACCTCGGGGACATCTCTAACTTGCATTATGAAGGTTGCATTGCATGTTATCTTTGACTGTTTATTCCCATTATTAAGAAATTATCCAGACTTGATCATTAACTTTTCTAAAAAATGATTGTTTAAATATGTTTCGCTTTTTTATTTTCAGTATGAAGGTCTAGCCCAGCTCTGCAGCGACCCACGGACAAGGGCCGCGGTCCTTGCTGACATGGATGACGTTGGAAAGCAGGCTCAGGTAACTCTTCACCTTGCGTTACCAAATCCGATATTTACATGTCTAATTCTTCTCCTAATCCTTGACGTCCATGCCTTCCAGCTGAGAGGTTTTGAATTTGTGAAAGCTGTCACTTTAGTTATGGAGCCCTTTTCTTTAGAAAATGGTCTACTTACCCCAACATTCAAGGCAAGTGTTATAACCTCTTTTCCCTCATTTAATTGGATTGAAAAATGCTCCTTATAGTTATATTCAAGTTCATCTTTCCAGATAAAGAGACCTCAAGCAAAGGCGTATTTTGCCAAGGCGATAGCAGATATGTACGCCGAGTTAGTTAATTCTGATTCGTTACATCAGAAACCAAAATAAATTGCACCAAAATTACACGCCGATTTATCTTGGAAGCTGAAGAAGTGGTTTCACAGACCCTACAAAATAAAATTAATCGTGTTTGAATAATTGCGTGCGATGCTGTATTGGTGGCTACAAGTTTCGAGAGGATTCTGGGGTGGGTAGGAGATTTCATCGTCGTTATTTTATCCAATCGATCTTTTAAAAGTTTATCATGTGCCAACGTGTCATATCGTGGGGATGGATATTGTGGTGCATGTATTAGTCTACCCGTTGTTATTTTGACGCTTCAAATATATTTATTTATTACCTTCTGGGCACAGCAATGGTGGCAGGGCGTTGCACTAACAGACACATCTGGGGTTAATTCGCAATAAGGGCATTTGCTAAGTATGATTAATTCTAGAAAGTTTGATTATGATTGTGGGTTCATTTGGTGTTTTTCGGATTTATTTTGATATTGATGGAAAATTTATATATATATCAAATAGAGTCATACTGAGATCAAAAAACTATTATCGATTGTAAACGAAGTCCGAAGAGATTTTCACTCTTCTGGAGCAGGTAGTTATGATGTTCATTTACTGCTTCAATATATATATATATATATATATATATATATATCAAAGTAGAGTCATATTGAGATCAAAAAACTGTTATCGATTGTAAACGAAGTTCGAAGAGATTTTCATTCTTCTGGAGCAGGTAGTTATGATGTTCATTTACTGCTTCAGTATATATATATAGTCACCAGCATGGCTTCTTCAGATCTATGCACATATACTCGATGATGTGCATCATCCCTTCGGGAGTGGTACAGTACCTCAGCAGGTACTAAAGAAGTTCGCTCTTGCATAGATAATTGCAATTGAGTTTCAGGCTCAATTTGTTGTTCAAGAGTATGACTTGTTGACAACCAATAAGAGCTTGCCCAATACGCCTTGCTGCTTGTTGTGCATTGAACAGTCGTCTTTGATTTCGTCGATAACCTCGTATTTGATCTTCAAATAATGGTGTTGTAGCTATTTGCTGCTGTTCTGTTCTTGTGGTTGCCATGATCCTTTCAATTTTTCTTGTTCTTCCTTTAAGATTTTATAAGGATCTTTGAAAACATACAGTTTTCCAGGCTTTTCTTTGGGCTTGGAAAGGGTAAGGTTTTGTAATTTTGTAATCAGGTCTGATGGAAAAGGGGTTGGATTTTGTTTTTGCAAACTGGCTTGAATTTCCTTTAATGTTTCAGAAATTTGAACAAGTAACTGGATTTGGGTATTATTTTGTTTAATAATTGTGGAAATACTAGGTGAAGAACCCTGGTAATCACTTGGTTTAGCAAAACCAGTTGAGGGTGATTCTATAGGATTAGTTGCTGAAATTGCTTCTCTATAGGATGAAGTGTTTCTAGAAATGATGTAATTATTCATAAAAAGGATCAGCACTTACAGGGATTCTTGTTGCCTTGGCGAGGGTAGTTCCTTTCCTGAGAATCTCATATAGGTGTGCCCTTGGTTTTCTCTAGACCTCCTGCCGTGTTCACCAAGTTAGGACCTATCCTCTTGCTTCTCAGAATTGCATAATGCCAACACGCCAAAACAAAAGAATTTATAAAGCTCTGATACCAAAGGGGTGATGCACATCATCGAGTATATGTGCATAGATCTGAAGAAGCCATGCTGGTGACTGACAATCATCAGGCGGACAGAAGTTTTATACAAGAAGAAAGCTTCAATCAACTAAGGCGAAGCGGTATGCAATATATTCACCTTGGAGTTCTTCAGGTACGTATACAAATATTACATCGTCAACGAGAAGGAACGATGACACTTGTTGTCTTTCGAGACAATAGGTGGCAAGGTGATCAGGCAATTCTAGCAACTATGGAAGTAGATCTTACTCAAGGAAGCCAGATGATCTATGTGATTCCAGAAATTATGATGACAATCGGCGATTTCTACCGAAATATTCAAATATCTATCCTTACAAGAGGATACGAAGCCTGGCAAAATAGTGAAGCAAATTTGCTAATCACAAGAGGACTGGTAGGTAGGCTTTCAAATACACCTAATGTTGGTTTTGCTTATGAAGTTCAAGGTGTTGTAGATTATCTTACCTCTCATGGAGTAAAAGCCTTACCTGGAAGAAGTTTCTCAACTCATCGGCTGCAAGGTCTAAATTGGACCATTAATCCTACTCAAATTACTATTCTTATGCAACCATCAGAAGTAAACAGTCAAACAATGCTGGATGGACGCATATCATTAAGCTTCAACAATTATATAGCAGCCCAAGAAGCAGAACCACCAAAATACAATGACGGAGATGAAGAAATTTTGGCGGTTATGATTGAAACACAGCCTGGTGTTTTTACTTATTTTGACGGTACAGAATCAGAATATTATGAAAATTATGGAGATTCAGACAATATTTATGACAAAGGAAAGCAAATAGCAGAACAGGATGACTCAAGGTACTCTCCTTACACTTAGCCTCATATTTTAGTAAATCGAATGTTTCCACAGGCAGTACTCCCAAAAAGAAAAACGGAAGGATCTGCTGGCCTTGATATAACAGCAAGTCATGATGCGATTATTGAACCATATGGACGAGAACTCGTACATACAGGCCTACGAATAGAAATCCCATATGGATATTATGGCCGAATAGCATCACGTTCCGATTTTGCATGGAAACATGGAATTGAAGTGGGAGCTGGAGTAATTGATTCAGACTATCGGGGTGAGGTACAAGTTCTTCTGTTTAATAGAACTAGCCTTCCTATATTTATTACTTCTCAGCAAGATATTGCACAACTAATCCTTGAGAAAATAGCTATGCCAGAAGTATATGAAGTTCCCTATCTTAGTTATACTGAACGAGGAGATCAGGGTTTTGGATCTACTGATCATCATTCTGTCTTTTTACCAATTAATAAAGCCTCTTCCTCTCAAGAACCGCATAAACTTACAACGCAGGATATCTTTTCCTTATTAATGCCACAAGAAAAACTGGCAGTTTTGGTGGAAACTGATTCTTCCCACATATGTTTTAAGGAAGCCCATGCAGCGACTACAAGCCCAGGGGCCTCTGTACCGCAGTCCATGGACACTACTTTAAACTATGAGGAGGAACCTGATTCCTACCTTGACTATATTCAGTATTTATCCTCACTGTCCAACACCAAGCCAATTTGGGACAGTTATTCAGATGATGAATGGACTAATCCATTCGCCAGCGAAGGTGGTGGGAGGATAGAGCATGCTCTTGAATTACGAGCAAACAATTATGAGGAAATTGTTCAACTTATTGCTGCAAATTGTGAACTGGAATATCCAAGTATTCAGAGGCTGACTGAAAATTTAATTGGGGAAGAACAGATATATTCAACTAGTACAGTAATTTCTCCATATCGACCCCCTCAAGATACAGCAATGGGGCCACCTGGATATCCACCAGCCAATAATACTCCCGGCCCAAGTTTTCAGCCCATATATGAGCAGCAACCTCCTAAGGCAAAATTCAAAGGAGGAATGAATAATGAATTATGGACCCTACCATCAGCACAGCAACAAAGTGGAGCCCTTTTTGTTATTCCAGAACAATTAAATTTATTTGATGATGCCTTCTCAAGATGGGAATCCATTACTAAGAATTTTGTGGCAGCACAAGCCTTCTCAGATTCCAAAGAAAAAATAGAATTTATTGAAAATCTGTTGGGCGAGATTGAGAAGATTACATGGATTCAATGGAGGATGACTTACCCTACTGAATATGATGCCCTCATTGCCATTAGTGAAGGGCGAGAAGGTACACAAAACATTTTATCACAAATGAGACGAGTATTTTCTGCTGAAGACCCTACTCAAGGTTCAACTGAAGTTCAAAATTCAGCATATAGGGATTTAGAGAAATTATCTTGTGATAATGTTAAGCACATAATTCAGTACATCAATGATTATATGAGACTGGCAACAAAGATTGGACGCCTTTTTGCAGGACCAGAACTTTCAGAAAAATTTTGGTTAAAAATGCCAGGGGATCTCGGAAATAGAATCAAAACAGTCTTTGAAGCAAAGCATCCCGGTCTAACAGTAGGAGTTTTTCCAAGAATTATATTTGCTCATAAATTTCTTGAGCAGGAATGCAAGGATGCGGCATTCAAAAGATCATTAAAGGATCTATCTTTTTGTAACCAAATACCTATCCCAGGGTATTATCAAAAGGCTGGATCTAAGCGAATGGGGATCCGACAATCAAAAACCTATAAAGGTAAACCACATAACACTCATGCTAGAATTGAAAAGCGTAAGCATTTATTAAGAAACAAAAAATGCAAGTGTTATTTGTGTGGTCAAGAAGGACATTTTGCAAGAGATTGTCCTAATGATAAAAGAAATGTCAAAAGGGTGGCAATTTTTGAGCAATTAGAAATTCCTGAAGATTATGATATCTTATCTGTACAAGAGGGAGAAGCTCAAAGTGACGCCGTTTACAGTATCTCAGAGGGAGAAGATGATATTCTCGAGGTACAACACTCTGTTCAAACCTTGCAAATAAATTCATTATACATGTTAGGTTTGGAAGATGGAGGATACAGGCAACAGATTAAATTGACGGACGCACAGTCAAATTGTCTGCATCAATGGAAGCACAATGAAAAAATTCTTGCTCCACAATCAACTACTTGTACCTGTTGCAAAAGATTAACTATTCAAAGGGCTAGGATACACTGTCCGGATTGCTACCTTACAGTATGCAATTTATGCGGGCCCTATTACTTTAATAAAGAGGTACCTGTAACTCCTGCACCTGCAACTCCATTTTATCCTATGAACTTAATACAAGAACAAAGAAATTATATCATCTGGTGTGAAGAAGAAATCCGGAGGTTAAAAGAAGAGGTTACATATTACAAATCACAATGGGAAGCCTTGCAGCTGGAACAAGACTTACAAAAAGACTTTCAAGAACTTGAAGAAGAAGCTGCAAATATGTTTATTGAAGAAACAATTGCAACAGTATCAAAACCTTCCACATCAAGCCCACGGTTAGTAAAAAATATGCTATACAATTTAACTGTGGAAATGGATATACCAGGTATTCCTAAGTTCAAGTTAAAAGCAATTCTGGATACCGGCGCAACAACATGTTGTGTAGACCAAAGATCTGTTCCCAAAAGCGCTCTGGAGCAAAATACTTTTGTGGTAAATTTTAGCGGCATCAACTCACAACAGTCCGCTAACATGAAGTTAAAGAATGGGCGAATGATTATTGGAGACAATATTTTCAGAATTCCCTATACCTATAGTTTTCCAATGGTTCTTGGGGATAATATTCAATTCATCATTGGGTGTAACTTTATCCGAGCAATGCATGGGGGACTCCGCATTGAAGGCAATATGGTAACTTTTTACAAAAATTTAACAACTATAAATACTTTACCATATGTGAATGCAGCAATCGGAGAATTGAATCTAGATGAAGATGAATATATACAAATTAAGGAGATGGTGATATATTCAGCAGAGCGAATTAGCCCATCGCTTAAACAAAGGTTTGATCCTTTATTACAGCAGTTGAAGAAGCAAGGAATTATTGGAGAAAATCCTCTCCAACACTGGCAGAAAAACAAAATTCTTTGTCATTTGGATATCAAAAATTCAGAATTTATTATTGAAGACAGGCCTCTCAAACATCTTACTCCAATCCAGAAGGAGGCATTTTCTAAACATATTAAGTCCTTACTGGACCTGGGTATAATCCGTCCCAGCAAAAGCCGACATAGAACAACTGCTATTATTGTCAACTCAGGTACTACTATTGATCCTGAAACTGGAAAAGAAAAGAAAGGCAAAGAAAGACTGGTGTTTAATTATAAGCATCTCAATGATATAGCCCACAAAGACCAGTATAGCCTTCCTGGTATTAATACCATCTTAAAGAAGGTAAGCAATAGTTGTATCTTTTCCAAGTTTGATCTGAATAGCGGGTTCCATCAAGTAGCTATGCACCCTGATTCCATAGAATGGACCACATTTTGGGTACCTGATGGGTTGTATGAATGGCTCGTTATGCCATTTGGTTTGAAAAATGCCCCAACAATATTTCAACGAAAGATGGATCTCTGTTTTAAAGGAACAGAGGATTTTATTGCTGTTTATATTGATGACATCTTAGTTTTCTCTCCAGATGAGAAGAGCCATGAGCAGCATCTCCAGCAGATGCTCAATATTTGTCAATTAAATGGACTCGTATTAAGTCCTACCAAGATGAAGGTTGCGGTAACTGAGATTGAATTCCTAGGCGCAATTATTGGCAATTTCATAATCAAATTACAACCACATGTTATCTCAAAAATTGCTGATTTTAAAGACAGCGAACTCAAAACTACAAAAGGTATGAGATCATGGTTAGGTCTTTTGAATTATGCCAGGAATTATATTCCTAATCTTGGAAAATTACTTGGACCTTTATATGCCAAAACTTCACCCAAGGGAGAAAAGAAGTTAAATGAACAGGATTGGAACTTGATAAAACAAATCAAGGAAAAGGTTCAACAACTTCCAGACCTACAAATACCCCCCCCCCCCCCCGAATGCTATATTATTTTAGAAGTTGATGGTTGCATGGATGGATGGGGAGGAATATGCAAGTGGAAACGGAACAAATTTGACTCTATATCCTCAGAGAAAATTTGTGCATATGCCAGCGGGAAGTTTAATCCGCCCAAATCAACTATAGATGCTGAAATTCACGCCGTCATAAATACAATGGAGTCTCTGAAGATTTATTTTCTTGATAAAGCTGAACTTCTTATAAGAACAGATTGTCAAGCTATAATCAGCTTCTTTGGGAAGACAGCAAACCACAAACCATCACGAGTTAGATGGCTTTCTTTCACTGATTATATTACTGGAGCAGGACCTATAGTCAAATTTGAACATATCGATGGCAAAAATAATCAGGTAGCTGATTCTCTCTCTCGTCTAATATCAGTGTTAACTTTTTCAGAATGGCCGGAACAAGACCTTGGCAGGCTAGCGCTAGTTCCACAAGCACTCAAGGAACTCGAGAGGAGACCCAACCAGGAGGCCCAGGAGATGTTGATCAAGGCCCTGAAGGCCCTCTCAGCCTCGCTGAACAATACGAATGAGAATCAAGTAAACGCCATAATCAGCCAGTCCTACTCAACAGATTCAACCAAATCTCTGAAGATTTGCATCAACTTGAACAAAGAGCTGCAGTGCAAGCAAACAATGCACTCCAACAACTACGCATCATCCACTCACTAAAGTTACAAGAGTGCAATAAGTGCAGAGGAAAGGACAACTGGTGGAATGATTGGTACCCAGGTGTCAAACAATGTGATGACCAACTGACACAAGCATCTTATCTTCTGCAAGACTGTGTCTCTCGCATGCGTAATTTTAAAGTTTGAAGCATGATGGACCCAACGAAGGATAACTCAACTAATGTCAGCAGCTTTATTAAAGTAGCTTTATTAAAATAGCTTTATTAAAGTAGCTTTGTTAAAGTCGCTTTGTTAAAGAAGCTTTAGCTGCACTATGAAGATTCCTTCTGATCTTCTTATCAGAAAAATGTGTTGATGGGGCCCAATGAGCACCCAGCGTTCTCTATAAGAAGAAACTCTTGCAAGGAATTCAGGCATAACCTGGACCTTACTCGAGTCAGTGGAAATCAAGTTTGTAATTCTCTAGTTTTACAATTCAGTTTGAAGTTGCTTTGCCTCTCTCTTTCTTTGTGTTTCTTTGCACTCTTCACGCGCTTTCTCCTTTCTCCCTCTCTCACGTCTCTCACGCTTCACCCCTTATATCAAAGTAGAGTCATACTGAGATCAAAAAACTGTTATCGATTGTAAACGAAGTCCGAAGAGATTTTCACTCTTCTGGAGCAGGTAGTTATGATGTTCATTTACTGCTTCAGTTCCTTATATTTTGTGTTGCATTTTTTATTGTGTTAAACATTTCAATCTTTTATATATTTGGCAATAGGTTATCCAGGGGGGCGGATCCTCTGCGCCCGTGTCCCTCTGCGCCCGCGGCTACACGACAAAAAAAGCACGTGCTTAGCGCATGCATTTCTCGGCGCCAACATCGCCCGAAAGAAATGCTCCGTCAGCGCAAAAAAAAAAAAAAAAAACCCTAAGCCCGCGTCCCGTGCTCCTCTTCGCCCGCCGAAAAAACCCTCTTCTCCTCTCCGCTTCTTCTCCAGCCGACGACGCAGAGCTCCTCTTCGCTTCTCCAGCCAACGCCAACCCTCCTCCTCTGCGCCTACGACCGGAGGTAACACCTACAACCCTGTGGAGAAGAATCATGTGCTTACTCTTGCCAACGAGGACCTCGCGAGCCCTAGCTCCTCGCCGATTCCCTCTGCGCCCTCTGCGCCCGGCACCCGTGTGCCCTCTTCGCCCGTCGAAGTGTCTCCTCCTCTTCGCCCGCATCTCCCCTGTGCGCCTCGAGAAACAACTGCGTGCCTGCGCATGCTTCCGGTGACACGTGAATCGACTCCCGACAACTCGCTAAGTGCTCCTTGACCAACACCCCATTTTACAGGTAGAATATGGCAATATGCTAATGCTCTCACATTTTTTTTTTCTTTTGCTCTTTGTGTCATAATGGCTTTGATTTCATATGACTAATGATTGATAGAAATTAAGTTCAATGTTGCTATTGTCATTTGACATATTTTCTTATTATATAATGAATTTGCTCTATCAGGAAATTGGTTTCCAGTGTGACAACCATCAAGGGGAATGTCGTTCCAAATTTTTGTATCATCTTGACTGTTTTTCTTGGGTCATACGTGACAGTTACCTTCCTCAAGGAAACCAAGGTCTTAAGGTGATGTAAATCAAATTGGATCTAATTATTTAAAGGCTAGAGTTTCTATTGTTTGTTGAACTCAAGGTGTGTGATATTCTCCTGTACTTCTCTATATTCTACGCTCACTTGTTTTTCTTGGTGTTTATATATACTTTAATACAAAAGACATGCTATGCACTGTTAATTCAAAAACCTGCATTTTGTTGTGTTCTGTTACTTCTGTATATATTCATCTATTAATTTGACGCCATGTTTCCATGTACAACTATTTTCTATCTTGTTTCTTAGATTTAAAAAGAAATATCTTAACTAGATAATAACTTGTCATAGTATCTTCAAAAATTATCTGTCACTTTTGTTGGTAAGAGCTAGACAAACATTTAGGTAATACTATAAAAATTTAGGTAGGAGCTGGATTCTGACAATGATGTTGCTGGATTCTGACAATGTACTTAAGTTTATATATTAATCTTTTATTGTGACACACTTTTTTCAGGTTTAAAGTAATTATCATGGAGGGCGAATCTACGAGTTGTCGTAGGTTGAATTTTGATGAGTCAATTGAAGAGTATTCTGAAGCAAACCAAGGCTGTGGTGATTTTGAAGTTAATGTAGAAGAAAGGGCTGATGAAGGTAATAAGATTCATAGTGCGTTTATATTGAACTTTATATACTTCAATTTTTACATAGTTTGATTAACTATGTGCATTGTTAATTAATTTGTTTGCATTAATTGATTAATTTTAAAGGCAATGAAGATGATACAGAGATCCCCCCCATTAAGCACAGGAATTTCAAACAGAAGAGGAAGCGTATGACTTTTATTTGAAATATGCTAAACTAGTTGGATTTGGCATACGAAGGACAAGAACCCATAATGATAATTCGGGCAGATTAATTGACAGGACGTTTTGTTGTAGTGCACAAGGAAAAAGGGAAATGACAAACGAGATATTTATGTGAAGCAAAGTCATGCTGAGACAAGATTTGGTTGTGATGCTAAAATGAGGATTAGTTGTCGAAATAATGACAAGTTTTGTGTGGTGAACTTCATTAAAGAGCATAATCATTATCTTTCAAGCCCAAACAAAACACATCTCTACAGATGTCATAGGAACATATCTTCTTCTGCAGCGATACAAATTGAGATGGCAAGTGAGGTGGGAATCCCCCCAAAAGCATCTCATGATCTTATGATGAGGCAAGCAGGTGGGAGGGAGAATTTAGGGTTTATTCTTGAAGACTATAAGAACTACTTGCGATCTAAAAGAACAAGAAATATGAGAGTGAGGGATACAGGAGGTGTTCTAGAATATTTGCAGAAAATGCAATGTGATGATCCAAATTTTTTTAATGCTATTCAAGTTGATGAAGATGATTTGATCACAAACATTTTTTGGTCTGATGCTAAGATGAGAGCTGATTATGGCAATTTTGGAGATGTTGTTTGTTTTGACACAACCTATAGGAAGAACAATGAAGGTCGTCCAATTGCATTGTTCGTAGGTGTTAATCATCATAAGCAATCCATAATTTTTGGTGCAGCTTTATTATATGATGAAACTACTTTGTCATTTGAATGGTTGTTTGATACCTTCACTAAAGCTATGTCTGAGAAAAAACCAACAACTATTCTTACAGATCAAGATGCTGCAATGGCAAAGGCTTTAGCTTCCAGATGGCCTGAAACACATCATCGTTTATGTATTTGGCACATTTATCAAAATGCCGCAATACATTTGAGTGGAGTTTTTTCTCAATTCAAAGAGTTTGCTAAAGATTTTGCCTCTTGTATATATGATTTTGATGAAGAGGAAGACTTTCTTTCTACTTGGAACTTGATGTTGACTAAGTATGCACTTGAAGATAAAGATTAGTTGAGACGTTTGTTTAGCATAAAGGAAAAATGGGCGTTAGTATATGGAAGACAAATATTTTGTGTGGATATGACTACAACCCAAAGAAGTGAGAGCATGAATAGCATTTTGAAAAGGTATGTCACTTATCAGCATAAGTTTTTAGAGTTTTTCAATCACTTCGAAAGATTGCTTCAGGATCGTCGATATGAAGAGTTAAAAGTAGATTTTAGATCTAATTCAAGTGTTCCATGTTTAAAACATTCTAGTTATATTTATACTCCTGAGGCATTCAAGTGTTCTGAAAAAGAATGGTATAAATCTCATGATTCTATTGTAGAAATTTGTGAGATTGTTGGATCACATGCAACATACAAAGTTACTTCGCACAAAAAGAAGCACTATCATATAGTTACACTCTATTCATCTTCTGAAAAAATTCAGTGCAGTTGTAGCTGTAGAAAATATGAATTTGCTGGGATTTTATGTTCTCATATTTTGAGAATATTTTCTATGAAAAATATTATGAAGATCCCAAATGAGTATATTTTAAAAAGATGGACAAGAAATGCAAAAGGTGGATACTTTGAAGGTAATGATATAATTGTGAACAAAGATAGTTTGGATCCAAAAATTCTTCACAATATGCGATATAGAGATTTGTGTGGGTTATCTGTTCAATTGGTTACCAAAGCAGCAGAAAGGGATGACACCCACATGGTTGTTAAAAATGCTATGTTGAGCCTATGTAAGATGGTTGATGAAAACTTACAAGTTAATGAATCAATTGTGCATCAATCAAATCTTAGCCAAGAAGCTAGTCAGTTGGTTCAATCTCTAGATGACACAACAAGGAATTTGAATGACACAGAGTATCAAATTGGCGAAGGAAACGATCATACAGTCAAAGGAATTAAACGTAAGAAGAAAACAGTTTCAGACAAGAGGTTGAAAAGAGGCATAGAACAAATTTCTAGAAAAAAGAAAGGGGCAAGCAAAACTAATCAAACTCCAACAATTGTTCAGGTTTCATTCTTACTAATATTATATTTTTTTTGTTTGATGTTACATTTAAAAAGCATATAGAATTAAATAATTTTATTTTTTTAATAGGGTATAGAAGATCCCAATATAGAAGATCAATTTCCACCACTTTTGCCAACACAACTATCTCAGGTTTACTTATTTTTTAACATTCCAAAATTAAATATTTATTAATAAATTCAGGCAACTATCTCAGACTAACTTTGTTAGTGATTATTATTAGGTGACTTCCTCAACTTCAAAATTTCAGACTGCCATCTCAGCTTTGGACAATAGATTAAACGAAGAACAAGTAAGATGAATACCGCCTGCTATCTCTACTTCTCACATAGTTATATTCCCCCCCCCCCTTTTGCAGCGAAGATATCCACCTACTGGATACCACTTGTTGGATACCACCTATTGGATACCGCCTGTCAGATTTTTTCCTCCAGGACATCCACCTACTGGATATCCACCGTCAGGATATCCCGCATCTGGATATCCACCTTTCGGATATCCTCCAGTTGGTTATCCACCTTCGGGATATCCCCCAGCTGGTTATCCACCTTCTGGATATCCACTCTTTGAGTATCCTGGTACATCAGCTCCACACCACGGTGAGTCTCATTTTTTATTACCAATATTCACATATCAAGTTTATAGATGACATGATGTTTACATGTGGGCATATTCTGGATACAGACGGACATCACGGGCATCGAAAGGAAAAACATGGTACCTCTTGAACAAATAGGAAAAACATGGTACCTCTTCTGTTCTGCACCTTCCTAGCTATTTGACAGTAGACAATTTTATCAGGAATTTAAGGGAAAATAATTAAAAAATAAAATAGTTTAGCTCTGCACCTGCAATCTAACGATAGCCACCTGTATACTATTGGGCTTGGCCAAGACTGTATGACCTTCTGCACTGAAGTGGAAGATGTGATCTCTATGAGGTAACAAACCACCTATTATGTACTGTTCTCACAAGATAAAAAGGGAAAGACGTAAGAGCTTTCATATTGAGGTCAAGGATGGAATGTTGTTGGAATGTCTGTTTAATGCCTTAGGTAGTCTACAAAGGAGTCATTATATACTACCTAAGAGTTTTCTTTTTCTTTTTTTGGTCGTTTGACCTATATTAGTTTTGGAGGTAACTAAATAGCTCAGAAATAGAAGAATCGATCAAGATTCCATGGTGTAGCTAATTTGTAGGTGTATTTTCTTCTTTCATTTGTCGTGCTATGATGGATACTACCTAATTATACTTTTTCAGAGACTAATACGCATAACCTCTGAAACTATGTAACCTTTGATAGACATTAATTTTATAATTCACTTCTTAACATGTGTTGTGTTTGTAGAGTACACATCTTTTAAGAGAATTAGATTGTTTTGATGACCACAGTTTGGAACCAAGGGCCTATTTTTTTTTCATGTTAAATATAGTCAATCAATGACAAGTTATTCTTTATGTTTCTTGGAACCACGTGCCATAGCATTTCTCTATTTCATGTTATATAAAGTCAGTCAAGTGCAAATTATTCCGATTTCCTTACAAAGGTCATTTACTTCTCATCCTAAACTTGAAAAATGCAGGAATATGGTAATACTGATGTTGAAGGCGTTGACTCAACAAATGCATGCTATGGTGGAACAGCTGCCTTGTTTAATTGTGTTAACTGGGTAGAAAGTAGCTAATGGGATGGACGCTACGGATTGGATGTCTAGAGCAAAAGCTTTTAGTAATTGCTGTGGTTGTTGTTGCTGCTGCTGCTGCAAGTGTGCAGTTTGGGCATCTAATTTTACCATAGGAACTACAAGTATAGACCATGTAAATATTTCATAATTGTGCCTTTGTTTAATCCTGAAAGGAAAGTGTTGTGTGATTAGCTAATTGACTATAGCATCTGGATATCGTAACTCGAGCTGATGTTCCATCGTGTGTTGTTCCCTAATTCCTGGAGAGTTTCCAGCTCCTATAGAACTGATCTCTGCCTGTAATTTTTTGTTCACGAATCATAGGAGGTTGTTCAGAAAGATTATATGGACTATTTTTTTAGCAAGAAATATAAACCCTCGAGATTTGGTCAATATCTGTTAGATGAACATATTTTTATATCACACGTGCGGTCAACTGCTGAGCTACAACTATTGATTGATGAAGCTTCAGAGATTGACATTTTTCTATCAAAAGTGTGTTTTCATACTGCAATATTAAATCTACTTTACAAAGAACAACAAATGAATATAAGATATTTAACTTTTTAGTGAGTTTGGTAGGTCCTTCATGTGCTTGCACTTTAGGAATAAATGAGTAATTGAGCTTAACTACTCGTTTACAATTCCTGTGCTTGCTCTGTAGGAAATGAACATGACTTATTGGGACTAATAATTCATTTACAATTCCTTTACTAAAACCTACACGCCTAACTAAGACTGAACTATGCACAACTAATCGTGTGCCTGAGATGGCTTCCTTTGCAAAAGAACTCGTATTTTCAAATATCCCTACAAATTGCAATTTTTCTAATTCAACTAAGGTATGAACAATCTCTTGTAGCAATCTAGAGTTATGAATATTCAAGTATATGGATCAAAGATAAAACGAATGTACCTTGGATGGGTACCGGGGGAGCTTTAGATAATTAGCACAAGTCATGACACTGGGCAAGCCCATATCAACACCAAAATCAGAGTGCTGCAATAAAGAATAAGCTACTAAAAGCAATTGCCAATTAGTCCTAAAACAAGAATGCCAATTCTCAGTTCTCACAGTATTCATATTAAACTACTAAAAGCAATTGACAGTTCAACAAATAAAGAAGGTTCTTACAACACTAACTAGTCAACACTAAACAACCACCTAAACTAATAAACCAATTAGCCTTCAGCTGGTTCTTACAAACATTTAATTTGTCATATTACAACAACAACAACATTACTCAACACTAATTAACAAGACCGAACTAACAGAGTAATAAGGTATACAGCCAAAAGAGTCAAATTCACTATAACTAATATCTAGACCACTGATGGTACATTCCAACTACCTAGAATATGTCCACGAGAAGCAATGTGGTCACTTCCTAACCTTCCACGACATCTTTCACTGCTATCTTCATCAGACAAAGTATCGTCTACGACCCACTTTTGCCAGCCATGTTACGCACATCCATAATACCTCCTTCCGGGATTTTTGCTTGTTCTAGAAACACATACCAATGTCCTTCGTCCGCAAACTCTGCATGATACATGTTCAAATCTCGTATTGTCGATGGAGCTGTAACTTGATGATGACATGAAATACCAACCTATTAAGCAAACGAGAATTACTTAGATTCAAATATTTTTTAATGTACATGGAATGTATGATAAATCAATTCAAAACAGAAAATAAGCGATTTTTGCATTACTGTATAAATCAGAGAAATAACATCTCTTGAAATATTTTTGCATCTCTTGAACTACAGAAATACTGGAATTAGTAAGTGCAAATCAAGCATCCACATTCAAAGAAAAGAAACTATTCAGTATTATCATGGGGTTAGCATCCACTTTTTCTATTTACCTCTCCCTCACTAGAATAAGAGCTTGTTTGTTTTATCACTTGAAATTTTTTATAGTACTCATTTTGGTATGTGAATTTTGATAGTAGCACAGGTACTTAGATTTCACAGACAAAACATTTATCAGATCAGTTACTATTTTTCTTACTCTTACACTATAAGCCTATCTAGGTCTATAGAAGTGTCTTACTCTTGCGCTTTCTTTTAAAGACTAAGTGGTGTGTATATCCTAATCAAAATGCGAGGAATGTTAAAAAGAGCACAAAACAAGAATGGTGTGCATGCAGCATTGCAAAAATTTTTGATTTACAAAGATGCTTTAGGATTTAAAAAATGAAGCGAAGGGTTAGCATTGTTATCATGGGGTTAGCATCCACTTAGTGTTACTAAATATAGTGCATGGTGTGTATATCTTAATCATCGCTGGCACAGCTATAACCAGCGATTGTAGTTGCAGGGAGTTTGGAAAGAAGCTAGCCACCAACAACAAGAATGGTGGCTGTGAAATCAACTGTAAGTGTAGATGCGAGGAAAAAGAATTAGGGGTATTGTGTCGAGCTAGTGAGTTATATAGGTATTGGTTTCATTTAGTGATGTGGTGTGCATGCAGGATTGCAAATGGGGCAGGTGGACATTCAGTGATGCGAAAAAATCACCTATGCAAGTGGAACGAGCACTCCAGAGAGAGTCACAAGTGGTTCCCTCAATTGAAACAGTTACAAACCACAAAACAGAAGAATCGGCGGGGAGCTAGGGCTCGCGAGGTCCTCGTTGGCAAGAGGAGGCCGATTCTTCTCCACAGGGGTGTAGGTGTTACCTCCAGTCGTAGGCGCAGAGGAGGAGGGATGGCGTCGGCCGGAGAAGGGAAGAGGGGCTCTGCGTCGCGTCGGCTGTGGAAGAGAAGAATCGACGGGGAGAGTCGATTCAGGCGTCGACAGGAAGAGTTGTAGGTGGAGTCGCGGGCGAAGAGGACCACCTTCGAAGGGGAGAGGAGATGAGGAGATGAGCTTAGGGTTTTTGTTTTGGCGCTGGAGCTGGGTTTCATTTCGGGGGAATTACTGGAGCGGAGAAACGCATGTGCTTAGCGCGTGCGTTTTTTGTCGTATAGCGACGGGCGCAGAGGGCGCACGGGAGGCGGGCGCAGAGGATCTGGACTCGTTATCCAGGCTGTCAAACGTACAGCACGGACTCCTGGAATGAGACCGGAAAGCCGAAGCTCAGTGTTAATTTAGAGGTTAGAATTGTAATTTTATATCTCATAGGAG
This sequence comes from Zingiber officinale, assembly GCF_018446385.1. NCBI lineage: Eukaryota > Viridiplantae > Streptophyta > Magnoliopsida > Zingiberales > Zingiberaceae > Zingiber > Zingiber officinale. The sequence goes on along the minus strand of NC_056000.1, from coordinate 10,993,093 downwards.
GTTAGAATTGTAATTTAGATGTAATTTAGATAGTTAATCTATCGATTTATTATTATTATTATTATTATTATTATTATTTGGCCGGAATCATCAATTAATCGATGAAAATGCTGTTGGGCTCGTTTTACCGGAAGAATATGCTTGTGATGAAACAGTTTGGTTGCATAAGCACAACCCGACAAGACGGCCAGGTTGATATAACTCTCCGGTTTGTTTGACTCCTGAGACTTCTGTTTTCTTTGTTATTTTCTGAAGACTTTTTTTTTGTCTGCTAGTGTTATTATCTAAGTGAAGGATTAGTTATCCGTCTCTTTAGTTTAGCTCAGCCTGACTACCTTCGATCGCCAGCACAGGTGTCTGATTAATTAATTTAAGCACTGGTCCATCTGAAACTCATCGAGTAACTGCACCTGTCGTCGTTCTAGCTGCTATGCGATAGAAAATCACAATGCACGGAAGCTGTGCAGTCGACCCATCGGGCTTTTCCCGGCCGTTGCCGGTGATCGGACTCTATGCGGCTGCCGCCTCTGCCATCTGCGCGGTAGCGATGGCCTACGACGCCATTTACGCTGTCTGCCGCCACGACCGCCCCTCGTACCCTGCCGCCATCTTCTCCCTCAATGCGGCCACCATCACCCTCCTCTCCGTCGCCACCAAATTCCCGCTTGACCTCTCCTCTTCCATGCCTTCTCAGTTCGACCAGCTAGCCAAGCTCAGTGGTTCCGCCCTGGTCGCCGCCGCTGCCTGTCACTTTCATCCCTCCCTCGATTCTGTTTCCGACCTCATCGCGCTCGCCATCTTCGTGGCTACTCTCATGGTTAACATCTCGATCCAGGTCTCCACCAGTGTCATCTACGCCTTCGTGCCCGAGCACGTGGCCCTCGTCGTTCTCAACATCGCCCTTCTCCTCGTCCTTTGTTCCTCCGCCCTCTTCGTTCTTGCCACTAAGCGTTCACTAGAGCTCAAGTTCCAGATCTACACCGACAGGGTCATGGCGGGTTTCGATGAGAATTTGAACATCACCTCTCTTGAACAGGCCGTGAAGAAGCGCTGGTTGGTGGCACGTAGTTGGAGCCATCAACACGTTCTCGGCCGCTCAGCCACCTGCAGGGCATCAGGTTTCTTCGGCCTTATGGCCTGCGTCGTCCTAGTCGAAGCTACTTTGAGGTCCTCTTACATGAGCTTCTGCGAGGGACGGTCGGAGTACAAGTGGTCAGCTGAGGTCGTGTTCTTCTCCCAACTGACTGCAGTCATGGCTGGCACCGTCACTCCAACTTTAAGATTGTTCGATTCTGTCTATCTGACTCGACGATGCTCACATGAGCTCGGAGTGGAGAGTTACTGGACCCAAAAGCTGGATGAGTGGAAACACGATGCATCCTTTCCTTGGACGAATGCATGCGGTTTTAAGAATCTTGTCTTCTGCTTCGTTGTCGGAGTTCAAATCGGATTAGTAGTGGTTTGCAAGACAATATGCTCAGCAGCCAGGTGGATCCATTGCGTCGTTAGAGCTTTGCTTCTCTTCTTCTTTAGAGTTGGAGAGAATGCTGCGGGGCCTCGCGCTCTTTCAGGTACTGCAGCAGAGCTGCGACGACATGTGCAGGATTTGGAAGGGGAAGAAGATGATTTGGTTAATTTCGTGATTCTGATGCAATGCAACGAATTTGAGCGATTGATCAAGAAGGGAGCAGAATACAAACCTTCGTGTCTAATTGAGCTAATATCCAATGTAGAAGGATGTGATGTTCAAAATCTGCAAACATTCCTTCACTCTTATATCTCGATGGAATCCTCAAATGTACCACTGCTAACAGTGGTGGATCGAGCTACCAAGTGTTGGGAACTGCCATTGGTGACCCTCACCGCAATCACGGTGGCGCTAGCCAGTATCGATCCTGACTCGGTGCGGAAGCTCCAAAATGGGGTGAGAGAAGGCCTCAAATATGTCAGACTCATCGAAGATTATTTGGGTCATGAAACGTTCATTGACATGAGAATAGCAGCATATAGTCTCTGGCTAGGAGTTGATTTCCAGTACAAGTTGCTCGATCACCCGCTGCGACGACGACGGAGTGCTAATTCCAAGACTATCATCGAAGAACTCAAAAAATTCAGCGAAGGAAATCAAGCCAAATCGGGAAGAGACACCATCATAGCAAAGTGTGTTACCAGAGTGACGGCAATCATATTGCAAGACTATGACGCCAAGTATGGGGCAGAAAATGGAGATCGTCAACTACTGGAGTGGTTAAAAAGCACCATTCGTGGCACGTTGTGTGCGTGTCTGACCAATTTGCCACATATTTTTTTCAACAAATCCTTTTGCGATGGTCATCAGAAACTAGGGAAGGGCGTTAGGGAAACACCTCTTCTATTGGGGGAGACAAAGGCCATTATCGAAAACCTTGAAACTAAAGGAATGGTCGCTAAGTATCGTCGGGGAAAAAGGTACATGGAAGATTGGCGGCCGATGGCAAGTTAGAACCCATCCTATCTACTTGACATCAGAAATGGTTCTACTGCATGGGGCCTCTCCTATTTATCTTTAGGTTATTGTAACAAATGGTCTTCCTTTCTCTTGTTTCCTTTGTTCCGTCGAATTTCCTAAGCTACGTCAGGAATGGTCCTGCTATATGTGGTCTCCATTTTTATCTTTCAGGTACTTTTAAGATAAGGCCGATTTTAAATTTGGAGAGGCTTTCCTATTCAATAAAATTTAAGGTTGAACAACTATATGTTAAATTTAGATATTAACATTTCACTACATAATCTATCATGTTCTTTATAATTTATTATATTTTTATTTTTTATTATTTTTTCTCCTCTATATTATTTTTTTATTATCTATAAAATGACATACGTTGAAGTGAGAATAGAGGAACTTATATTTTAATATTTAAGAAATGGATTTATAAAATCTAAATTTGAGGAATGGGTAGGAGAGCTAATGTAAATATATTTTAAGTAATATAAAATTTAAAATAAAATTTTTATTCAAAGAATTCGATGTGACTTCTCTAAATGATGAAAATAATTATTAAGGTGACGTTTGGTTTATGGGTTTGGGAATGAGGGAATGGATTTATTCCCAAACCTTGTGTTTGGTTGATGGGAATGGAATCAAAATTTTGGAATGTAATCCAAAAACTTGGATATTGATGAAACCCACCCCCCTTGGGTTTGGATATTCATTCCCAAGAATGTGAATTAAGTTTTAGACAAAAATACCCTTAGTATATTTGTTCAATTTTTTTTTATTTCACACTCTCTCTCATTATTCTCTCTCATCATATTTTCTCTCTCCTTATTTTATCATCACACTTTCTCTTTCAACATACTTTCTCTCTCCTTATTCTCTCTCATCACACATTCTCTACCATTTTCTCTCTCTCCTATCATACACTCTCTCTCCTCAATTTTCTCTCTCTTCATTCTCTTTCATCACACTTTCTCTCTCATTACACACTTTCTCCTTATTTTTTCTCTCATCGCACTTTCTCTCTCATCATACTTTCTCTCTCTTCAATCTCCCTTAGCATACTCTCTCTTCTCATTTTCTCTCATCACACTTTCTCTCTCTTCATTCTCTCTCATTATACACTCTCTTTTTATTTTCTCTAATCATACTTTCTCTTTCAGCACACTTTCTCTCTCATTATACTTTCTCTCTCTCCCAGTCTCTCATTTTCTCTCATCACACTTTCTCTCTCATTACACACTTTCTCCTTATTTTTTTATCATATTTTTTCTCTCATCGCACTTTCTCTCTCATCATACTTTCTCTCTCTTCAATCTCCCTTAGCATACTCTCTCTTCTCATTTTCTCTCATCACACTTTCTCTCTCTTCATTCTCTCTCATTATACACTCTTTTTATTTTCTCTAATCACACTTTCTCTTTCAGCACACTTTCTCTCTCATTATACTTTCTCTCTCTCCTAGTCTCTCATTTTCTCTCATCACACTTTCTCTCTCATTACACACTTTCTCCTTATTTTTTTATCATATTTTTTCTCTCATCGCACTTTCTCTCTCATCATACTTTCTCTCTCTTCAATCTCCCTTAGCATACTCTCTCTTCTCATTTTCTCTCATCACACTTTCTCTCTCTTCATTCTCTCTCATTACACACTCTCTTTTTATTTTCTCTAATCACACTTTCTCTTTCAGCACACTTTCTCTCATTATACTTTCTCTCTCTCCAGTCTCTCATTTTCTCTCATCACACTTTCTTTCTCTTCATTTTTTCCCATCGCTCTTTCTCTCTCAACCCACTTTCTCTCTCATCATATTTTCTCTCTCCTCACTTTTCCATTTTCTTTCATAATACTTTATCTTTTTTCATTTTTTCCATCACTATTACTCTCTCAGCATACTTTCTCTCCCCTTAGTTTCTCATTTTCTCTCATCACAATTTCTCTCTCTTTATTTTTTCCCATCACTCTTTCTCTCTCAATCCACTTTCTCTCTCAAAGAGTTTTGAGTTTTGTTGTTAATGGGTTGTAAGTGAGATGAGTAAAATTAAATTATATGATGTTCAAATTTGTTTAATAAGATAACTGAGCTAAGTTGAATCTAAAATTGAATTAAACTGTTGAAATAATTGTTCAAGTTTCTTTTTATGAACTTGAGTGTGGTTCAAACTTGATTTAAATTTGATTTATTTAGATGTTATCAAACATTTAATTATTTGAAATGTTTACATTTTAAATTCATTTGATTGATTATTGAGCTTGAAAAATACAAACTCATTTATTCATTTTTTTTAATTTAACATATTAATAAGAGTTTTATTGATTCACAACATTATTCACGAACACATATATTTAACTTTATTTGGTTAATTTAATAAATTATTTAAGTTTATTCAATTAACTAATTTTCTTGAACGAATATAAATATAAATAAGAACAAGCTCTTATTAAATTCGATATCAAATTTATTCATAATCATCCTATTCATTTATTGTCATAATTGTTTACAAATTCAGCACTCTTCCGTTGATTTTTTGATGTTCCGTGGTCACGCAACTGCTTGCAAATTTCTAACGCCGAGTCCTCATCAAAACCATCAGGACTTTTGAAGTTATCATATTGGTAAGCTTCTCAATATAAATGTTTATAATCCAATATACTTGTTTGATATATTTTGTATATTTACACCTTAAAAAATTAAACTCATATAATTAAAGATCTATATGTTATAAATATTTAAAACTTAAGATGTTTATATCGTTTATACCATCGGTATAAAAGTACATGACATATTAATAAAAACAACTTGATTAAAATGTTAAATATTGAGAAATGTATCATTTGTTTTTCATATTAAAAATTTATTCGAATAAAAATTAACTTTAAACTGTTTTTATAAATAGTTATGCATTTTGCGAAAAAAGTAATATTTTTATAAAAAATAATTATATAGGCATTTTTATTAATTTTTTATTGATAAATATAAATATATTAAAGTAAAAAAAAATCAAATTTAGAAGCCTTTCGGATATTAAACAATCTTCTCCAAGACTCCAACGGTATAAATGAACCTACAAATACTCTCTTTTTTATTTATTATTTATTTTGCGTTTGCTTTTTAAATAATAGTTTTTATTAATACGTCACACCGTTGAAAAGTAAGTGTTATTGACTTATTGTAATGATTTCATTGATTTAATAAATGGGACGCAATTTTTTTTTAAAAAAAAACATTATAAGTCAAAAATAACAAATACAAGGGATAAAATATTAATGATGCTTAACTACCCTCACCGTTCTCAGATCTACACACGCACCCATCGGAGATCCCCGTCACCGTCGGTGCGCTGCCAGAGGAATCAACTCTGATAGCGGAGTCCCCACCGGCGTCTCCGCCGCTGAGGTCACCGGCGAGCTGCGGCATAGCGGACACGTGGCGCTGACCCGAAGCCACTCGTCGATGCACGCCGCGTGGAAGCAGTGCCCACACTCCGGCGCTCGCCGGAGTGCTTCTCCGCCCTCGTACTCCGCCAGGCAGATCGGGCACGGCCCAGCCGGAGGAATGCCCCTGCAGACGAACTTCGGGTAGAAGGCATCGACGGCGGGCCCGTCGAGCCCAACTGTTTCCGCGGCGGCGGACGGGGAGGCCGGGAGCGTGGAGGGAGGAGGGGATCGGCCGCTGGCCTTGGCGCGGATGCATAGGTAGGAGGCGAGAAGGATGGTGGAGACGAGGACGAGGGCACCGACGGCGATGGCGATGCCGTAGCCGAGGCCGACGCCGGCGGCGGAGGGCGGCGCATCCGGCCACATGGAAGCTTAATGAGCGAATGGGGAGTCGGAGGCTTTTTGGGGCAGCGTGGCCGGTGCATTAAATTAGGGCCCCATCGCATTAATTATTAATTTAATATCATGAGCTTTGTTCATAAAGCTACGATGTTAATAAATGAATTTAGGAAAGACTACTAAAGTAAACTGCAGTGCACTTATCAGGTTTGGTTTCCTTCCTTCACTAAACATTCAGGAACACGACTAGAGCTGACCCCGGGCCTGATCCGGCCCAGATTTGGCCGGCGCTTGTAACTGGCTGGATCAACATACTAGTTACCTGTTGATCAGAGTTGTCAGATTGAATCGTAATCAGCCCAGCCAAAATTGACGGACCATCGGTTAACTGTCCGTTCCAAGATTAGTTTTTTAGTGGGGAATGAGAATGATTTTTTTAGATATTTTTTCGGTTAAAATTATTTAATTTTTTTTTATTAATGATTATTGATCTCGTCAGGAAGCTAAGTCGGATGGGAGAGCCAACGACGAGGGGTAAGGATGTTGACGGAAAGAGGACCTCGATTTAGGGCTTACAGGAGCATTGCATGTTTTTCTACCTTCCAACGGAGTGGGGTGGGGGTGAATGAAGGGTGTTAATGGTACTCACGAATCTGTGCATACATAGAGAGATCACACAGGAGTGTTAGAGCGAGAACCTTGGAAGAGGTCTCATGCGCAGGGCCTCCGAAGTTCAAGTCAGGAGCAACACAAAGCGAAAGGTCCAGAAAGAAAATGCACAATAATACTACAGTAGATACGTATATGTGCACGTACTTGGTCAACGGAAATGATCTTCTTTTTTATGTTACCTCTCATAACCTCCACAATAATGAGGTATCAGAGAATGTTGGATGTCAGGGTATGTCGCGTGATGGATGAAGTACAGCGAATTCCCATTAGGTAAAGGAAGGTTCCGCCTTATGCATGTGGGCGAGTATTGGAATATTCCCTAATGAATAGTCGTTATTCTCTGACAAGTTGTTGAGATTTTCTAATAGTATTGTCTCATGATAATAATCTGACAAGCGTTGGGGACGACCAGGAGTGGACTGGGGTGGTGCTCAGGAGAAATGAGGGGATTGAGCCCTGGGGGACCGACCGAGAGTTGACTAGAGCGATGCTCGGGAGAAATGAGGGGATTGAGCCCAGAGGGACTGCCCAGCTAAGGAGCCAACCGGGAGTTGACTAGAGTGATGCTCAAGAGAAGTGGGAAGACTGAGTCCTGAGGGCCCAACCAGCTAAAAAGCCAACCGGAAGTACTCTGGGGCGATGCTTAGGAGAAGTGAGAGGACTGAGCTTTGGGGGCATGACCAGCTAAGAAACTGATCAGGAGTTGACTGGAGCAGTGTCCAAGAAAAGTGAGAGGACTAAGTCCTGGAGCCCAACTAGCTAAGAAGCCGATCGATAGTAGCCTGGGGTGGTGCCCAAGAGAAGTGAGGAGACTGAACCCTAGGGGCCCGACTAGCTAAGAAATTGACCGAGAGTTGACTGGAGTGGTGTTTTAAGAGAAGTGAGGGGACTAAGCTCTATGGCTCGACCAGCTAAGAAGCCGACCGGGAGTAGCATGGAGTGATTCCTAGGAGAAGTGAGGGAAATGAGCTTCGGGCCCGACCAGCTAAGAATTCGACTGGGAGTAACTTGGAGCAGTGCCTAGGAGAAGCGAGGGGACTGAGCCCTAGGGTCTGACCAGCTAAGAAATTGATCGGGAGTATATCGAGAGCATGCTTATGAGGTGGGAGAGCCAAGTCCCAGAGGACCTTCATAGCCTTAACTGTTGCTTTCCTTTTTGGACCAAGCCAAAAACTTCTTAGTTTTGACAGCCACCTCTCTTTGACTTTTGACCGTGACGTCACCTTGATTATTAACCTCCCATGTTACCAGGGTCTTCCATTATATGTCATATTAACTATGATTTAGTAGTGTCTGTTACTATCCAAACTCTATAAATATAAATAGAAAGTTTATTTCATCATTTACACACCCATTTTTTTCTACTAATTCTCAATTTCACATTCTCTATACGTTTTCAACTCGAAGTCCATATTTTTATGCACTTTTATTTCCAACTTTCAACTATAATGGGAGGAGGTCATAGAGGTTCATCATTTCAATCTTGAAGGAGAAAGGAAATAATAAATCCATATAAGAACTTCAATATTCAATTCATTGATGATAAGACCAAACACCTTTCGACATCCGAAATACAAGGAAGTACCGATATTAAGAAAACGAAAAAGTATAAAAAATAAAATAAAATAACTTTAAAAAAGAAAAATGATGTAAGAAATAAAAAAACATTAAAAATAAAAAAAGGGAAAAGCGTAAATAATAATAAAAATAATTAAAAATGTAAAAAATAAATAAAAAAATAGAAAAAAGGTAAATGTTTTTTAAAAAATTTTAAAAATAAAAAAACGTAATTTTTTTTTTAAAAAATGTAAAAAATAGAAAAAAGTAAAAAAAAAGAGAGAAGAAGTAAAAAAAAAAAAAGTAAAAATCATAAAAAATTTAAAAAAAAAAAACATAAAAATAAAGAAAAACATGAAAAATAAAAAGTAAAAAAATATTAAAAATTATCGAGTTTAAATAAGAGTAATAATAATAATAATAATAATAAAATATTAAATTAGGTTATTCATTAAAACCTTTAAACAAATAAGTTTTTGTTCCATTACCTAAGTTGAATAATACAATATTTGGTTATATATTTTTTCTCATAACTTTGGTTATGTGATTACCTAGTAATCACATAAACAAGGTTATATATGATAACTTGAATCAAACACACTCATAGAGTTTTTTATTAATCACATGCTGCTTATAACATCACACAATTATTATGTTTAACTTTAGAAAAATATAGATTAACTCATAGATTATCTTTAACATCACACAATTATTAGATAATACTAGTTCTAATACTAATACTACTTGTCTAACATATCTAAAATTTGTCTATCAATCTAATATTGACGGTTTATTTTTTCAAATTCGTTATGTATACCATGTTTTAAATTTATGTGTTCAAGATGGACTAAAATTTTTAGAAAATCATATTAAACGAATTAGAATTGTAATTTTTTATTTATGATTGTATTCATCTATAATGAAACAATATGGTAAGTTTTGTAAAACTAAGTAAATGGGATTAAAAAATTTTCCACACTAGTAGTAGGAATTCAACATATTAATTATTATAAGATTCATTTCAATATAAAATTTTATTATGTTCATATTTTGCATAAAATATTAATATTAATATATATTTATTTTTACAATAATAAAATATTTATGATAATATTTGTGAAATTTTAAAAATATTTAATAATGTAACTGAATAATTTTTTAGTGTTTATTATCCCACTGATTATTTAGCTTTAAAGAATTTTTTTAGCATAATATTAGTTTTAAATGAATAATTAATACTAAATCTTTGTGTTTTTACATATTAGCTATAAAAATTAAATGATTTAAATTAGAAATTTTAGTAGATATGTTAACTTTTGTATTATTATGATGCTTTGATTTTATTTAATTTTTATTTTTATTGATATAGTTAATATTATATATAATATTATAATTTATTTATATTATATATTTACAATAAATATTATGTAAAATATGGAATACAAACTAATATTTCTGAACTACAATAAACTACTAATAGTAATTTAAATTTACAAAGCACAACTTTTATTGAAAGAACAAACAAAATATTTATTAGGATCCTTAAGTTCCATACTGAAACTTAAGAATTATTTTATGATTTCTTTTGATTTTAATAAAGCAAATAATGAAAACTTTGGTATCCTAAAGTATATGGTCATAGAAGGCTCAAAGTTTTCCTGTCCTCTTCACGATCGTTAAAGAAATTTTAGTTTGTCCAGTAGTAACTAGTATTGTGGATCAGACATTCAGTGCTGACGATAACATATTAAATGAACGACAATCGACTTTATCTCTTGATTTATTAAAAGTTCAAGCATTACTCGACAATTAGATCAGAGCTGATAAAATATTCAAAGGAATACAATTTTTAGATGACGAAATCGAAAATTTTGATACCAAAAGAATGAATATAATGTGAACGAAAAATAAAAGTAACGTCTGATATAAAAGGGTAAAAATATAAAAAAATTACGTAGATTTTGATTTTCTTATAATTTAAGGGAATATGTACACAACTTAAGTGACTATGAGTTATTTTTTAAAATAAATTTTAAAATTTAAAATTTAAAATTTTAATATAATAATCTTTAACTGTAATATATTATTAATTAAATAAAAAAAATCTAAATCCTGAACTAAAACGTTAAAATTAAGAATCAGGTCGAACCGAGGTTAGAACCGTCGGACTGTAAATTTCAAATCGTAGTAAGGTCTTAACAGACCCGTCCAAAAGCATACTGATGCTCTTTATATATCTCTTGTGCCGCACAAAAGTGCGAAACCCTTCGGAGTACGGCCACAAAGTACTTGCTCTCGCAAGCCAATTTGATATCGAAGGCGTAGCGATCGGAGGAGGCTTAGCGCGATGAGTAGCATCGGCACAGGCTATGATCTCTCTGTCACCACATTTTCGCCCGATGGGAGAGTCTTTCAGATCGAGTACGCTGCCAAAGCTGTCGACAATAGTGGGTTCGCTCCACTCCCTTCCCTTTCTCCTCCTTTCTCTAGATTTTCCCTCGATCCAGTTCTAGGGTGTTTATCGTTTTGGGTGTTTGTCTAACGTAAAGTCGTTGTTTTTTATTGCTTCTATTTTTCTTGGGCGTCGCAGGACTGTGATTGGAATCAAATGTAAGGATGGAATCGTGATGGTATGTTTCTGAGAACTTGGTTTTTGTTTTCTGTCCTCATGTTGTTCGTGAGTAGTGGATTGATGTTTGGTGGAAATTAGGGTGTGGAGAAGTTGATTTCATCGAAGATGATGTTAGCGGGATCCAACCGGAGGATCCATGCGGTTCACCGCCATTCTGGCATGGTAAGCTTACACATATTAAGTGGGTTCATCATTCGCTTTCTGTACCACAGATATAAATCTTTCTTGTATTTTAGTCGTGTTTGAGCATATGGAGTTTAGCTTTCTTGGTGAAAGGAGGTGGGATGCTTATAGTGATTACATTAACTTGATAAAGCCTGATCGGTCATGTTGGCTGCAACTACAAGAAGTGGCGTGTGGATCCACTACAGCAAAAAAAATACAGTTTACTGACGTTAAATCATCCCATTGCCCACACTATTATGTGCCGGCATGCAAGATTAACTGAGTTGTAATATGCTCTGTAGAGAATCAAAAAAGATTCAGTAATCGTGGTGTTGAACTTTTTTTTACCAACTCAGCAAATAGTATTGTTGCTGTGCCTAGGGGGAAAACTCCGCATTGGCAAATGCTTGATACCTCAGTACAATTTGATGCTTTTTGAAATGTCAGTAAAATAAAGCATCGACAAATTATAATTTTGCTGTAGTTGCAACTATTTACTTCAACCATGTCATTGTGGGTCATGGGTAGATGGATCAGATATTGATACTGACTTTACATTTCCTTGTATGATCTTTAATTTTAAATATGTGAACTCTTAGCCTTACTTTTTGGTTAAGAATGGACATCACATTTCTTGATTAAGTATGTCTGGTGTGAGGAAGAAGTTGATTGATGATCTGCCAATTCACTTGGAATTATATTCTTATGAGGGTTATCTATTTGTATTGCACGGGTAATCACAATTATATACTTGTGCTTCATGTCTTCCCCTGATTGTGATAGTGCTCAAAACCTGGTTATAAAAATGCCAGGGTGCAGCATCTTTAAATGTAATGGTGGTGAACATCATTAATGTTCCATCAAATAGTCTGTGTATTTATGAAATTTGAAAATTTTCAAGATGAGTTCCTTGTTGCAATGTACTTATATCATGCTAATACTTGATAGTAATATCAGGAAAATATGAAATAAGAATGCAACTCGAACTGATTAACTACACACTTGCAATGATATGCATGATTGATATTGGAATTATCCTATGGGGCATGGTTATTACAAAGTTGATTTTGTTTCCATTTGAAATACATTATATAATACCTCCAATATTTTTATTTATTATTTTATGTCACTGATGCTTTTTTAATGAACTGGAGTTATTTTGCGGATACTTCATGTGATAATTTCTTTATATGTATGCTTTGTATTTTATACCGTTCATTGATGATTGATAAAAGAGGAGGGTTGTGTTAGGTTACCAACTAGCATTAAAACTATGACATATTCAATGAATGGATCCATTAAACTATTGTGCTAATGCTAGGTTGTTCTATGGAAGGAACGCATTGCGAGGTCCGACTGGAACATCTCAGCAAAGACTGCTACATCTAAATATGTCAGAGTTCGCATTGCGGGGTCCGACGGTAACGTATCGGCAATGACCGCTACATTTCCATAAGAACTTGGGTATAACGTTAAATCGGCAAAATTTCTCACACCATATATTGGATAAGAACAAATATGATAGGAAAACTAATAATCTAAGATTTAGAATATACAAAAATAGGAACCCTAAATCAATTGAGATAATATACGATGATTAGGAGAAGAATTAGTATTTTGTCTGTACAAGAGACAAAATGAGTAGGCGAAAAGGCAAAACTGATAGAGAACTCGGGTTTTAAGTTATGATACATAAAAAAAGAATAAAGAAAGAAATAAAGTGGGTATTGTTGTAGATAGTTTGTTAAAAGATGAAGTTGTAGGAATAGTTAGAAAAGGGGATAAAATTATATCTCTTAAGATAATAGCGACGAAAGAAACTATTAACATAATTAATATATATGCATCGGAAGTAGGATTAGATGAAGCTACTAAATCAAGGTTTTGGGATGACTTAGATGAAATATTACAAATCATTTTGCCAAATGAATTGATTTTAATAAGAGGCGATCTAAATAAGCATGTTGGAGTGAAAAATGAGGAATAAGAGAGAGTACATGGGGGTTATGAGTTTGGAATGAAAAATGAGAAAGGGAAAACTATATTAGATTTTGCAATAACATATGACCTTATATTGGCTATTACATTTTTTAAGAAAAGAGAAAAATATTTAGTCACATGCACAAGTGGGAATAATAAATCACAAATTGATTTTCTTATAGTTAAGAAGAAGGATAGAAAAATTTGTAAAGATTGCAAGGCCATCCCCGGAAAAAGCTTAAATACCTAACATAGATTAGTAGTGTGTTGAATATACGCCTCAAATATAATATTAATAGAAAGAAAATATATACGACTCTTAAAATTAAATGGTGAAAGTTAAAGGATGGGAAGCAAATTATATCTAAGGAGAAGGTAGAAGTACAAGCATTAGATGAAATATACGGTGACTCTAATAGGACATGGGATAAGATGATATCAAAGTTGAAAATAGTAGCTAAGAGTGTACTTATGAGTCAAAAGGACATGCACCACTATGTAAGGAATCTTGATGGTGGAATGAGAAAGTACAAGAGAAAGTGAAGAAAAAACGAATAGCTTATAAGGAATTATATATTTGTAAGAACGAGGAAAATTTAAAAAATATACAATAGCCAAGAAAGAAGCGAATAAAGTAGTGAATGAAGCAAAAAAATGAAACTTTTGAATGATTATATAAAAAATTAGATACAACAGAAGGGGAAAGTGACATTTATAGAATAGCTAAAGTAAGTGAAAGGAAAACAAGAAATCTTATTCAAATAAAATGTATTAAAGATTAATGTAATAGGGTACAAGTAAATGATGGAGAAATAAAAAAGCGGTGAGAGAGGTATTTTTATCAACTTTTTAATGAAAATTTGACCAACTTTACTTAGGTAATTTAAGTAGGTCAAATGAGTATAGAAATTTAAATTTTTATCGTAGAATTCAAACTTCAGAAGTAAAACAAGTTTTAAATAAGATGCACAATAAAAAAGCCGTTGGACCAGATGATATTCCGATAGAGGTATGGAAGTGCCTAGGGAAATAAGGTATTGAATAACTTGCAAAATTATTTAACATGCTATTGAAAACGAAAAAAATACCCGATCAATGGAGGATAAGTACTCTAGTTCCCTTGTATAAGAACAAGAGAGACGTATAAAATTGTGCAAACTATAGGGTATTAAACTAATGAGTTTCACCATGAAACTTTAGGAAAAAGTAATACAAAAAGGATTAAGGAAGGAGATCTCGATGACCGAAAATCAATTTGGGTTTATGCCTGGATGGTCGATAATAGAAACTATACATTTTCTTAGGCAATTAATTGAAAAATATCGGGAGCAAAAAAATAAGATCTATACATGGTATTAATTGATTTAGAAAAAACTTATGATAGAGTCTCAAGAGAAATTATATGGGGAATTCTAGAAAAGAGAGGTGTTAACATAACATATATTGAACTAATTAAGATATGTACAAGGATGTAACGATAAATACTTCATGCGGAGTAACTGAAACATTTCCAATAAAGATAGGGTTACATCAAGGATCAGTTCTAAGTCCCTATCTTTTTACACTAATTATATCGTGGTGCATGTTGTTTGTAGATGATATTGATTTGATAGATGAGACACGTAAAGGAGTAAATGCTAAACTAAATCCGTGCGGGAAATACTAGAAGGGAAAAGTTTTAGACTTAGTAGAATAAAGACAGAATATATGGAATTTAAATTTAGCAATATTAGACATAATGAGATAATTATTAAGATAAGAGATGACGAGTTGCCTGGAATTGAAAGCTTTAGATATTTAGGATCATCAAAATGATGGAGGGATTAAGAGAGATGTCTTACATAGAATATAAGTAGGATGGTCAAAATGGAGGAGAGCGTCGGATGTTTTATGTAACTGTAAAGTACCTCTAAAACTTAAAGGAAAATTCTACAAAACCGTAATTAGACCTATTATGTTGTATTGAACTGAATGTTGGGCTATGACTCGAGCACATGAGCAGAAGATGAGAGTTGCTAAAATGAGGATTTTAAGGTGGATTTGTGGACATACGAGAATGGACATAATAGGAAATAAAAGCATTAGAGAGAAAGTCGGAGTTGCATCTATTGAGGGAAAACTCCAAAAGATATGTTTAAGATGGTACGGGCATGTACTTAGACGACCAATAAATGCTTTAGTTAGGCAATGTGAAACTATGACAAACATGCATATCAAATGAGGAAGAGGAAGACCAAAAAAAGACTTGGTTAGTAACAATAAAATAAAATAAAATAAAATGTATTTAAGTATAGATGATGATATAGTAGGAGATAGAGCTTGATGACGTAAAAGGAATAGCCGACCCCAACTAGTGGGATAAAAATTGATTGTTGTTGTTGTATTGATGATTGATAAATCATGAAAATAATAGAATTAATTTGTTTCTTTATGATAACTTGTTTTTTGCTGGCAATTCTCATTGCTATGTATGTTTCATGATAAGATGGTTAAACTGTTACTAGTTGTCTTCATATCATCAACATAGTGTATTTACCATAATGATTTTCTAAATATACCAAAAAACAACATGCTTACTTTTTACATTGGCATACTCTTGGTTCAAAATTCTAGGGCATTTCTTACAGAGTTTGAACCACAGGTGATGCTGGGGTGCCATGCCAGGACCCACTTGCACTTTTTGAATTTACCTAGTGGCCAGTCTATGGGGCCGGACAGTCACCTCCAAGGCTAGTTGGACCGAAGGCCTAGATTCCTTGGATTACCAAAAAAAAAAAGAGTAATCATTGAGGAATAGTTCTAATTCAAATTATTCAGAGCAAGGTTCTTTGGTATAGCCATTTAATAATCCAGTGAACACACACCATTCTGTATTCAATTAATATAACTTGCAAAAATTCTTTAATCACATGATGGTAATTCTTTTAGAGGCTCAAGTCACTGTGACTGTGAATGCAGGCTGTGGCTGGCTTAGCAGCTGATGGTAGGCAAATTGTTGCACGAGCAAAATCTGAAGCAGCAAGTTATGAGAGGTCTGTAAAGAACTGATCCTATAAGTTTATGTAGATAATAATTAAGATGCTACATGTAATGTAAATATATTATTCATCTTTTAATTAAGCATTAACTAATTGATTCTAAAGATTCACTATGCAACTTTTCACACATTATATGAAAATAACATTAGCCGTTTGACATACATTTCAATTTCTACAACATGTGCAGAGTATACGGGGAACCCATACCTGTCAAGGAGCTTGCAGATCGTGTTGCAAGTTATGTTCATCTTTGTACACTCTATTGGTGGCTCAGGTAGGATTATACTCCCTTGATTTATGGTGCTTATTTCTGAAGATTATCATATGCATGATGACAATGTTTGTCTTGCTGTTGTAGACCTTTTGGCTGTGGGATTATTCTTGGTGGTTATGACAGAGAGGGACCTCAGTTATACATGATTGAACCCGCTGGAATATCATATGTAAGTTCTCATATTTGTCTATAAACATTTTACTGGAGTCTCTACATAGATTATATACTTCTTTTGTACAACCAAACAACATCAACAAACAAAACTATGATTATCAACTATTTGGATTTGGCACTACGGATCTCCAACTTTATGTAAAGGCTATCTCATTAATAGTATCCATATGCTTTATCTTACCTTAAATTATGTTATCTTTGGTCTCTTTTTATGACTCATCGCTTCAACTCGAATGGATTTTACATATCCAATTATAAAATTTATTAGTTATCTTTGAAGATATATATAGCATCTTCAATTATTTTTTTAATACTACCCCTCTTTCTAAGATTTTCTTGTGCTATGTTTCTGCTACAAGTAGAACAAGGGAAGAGGTTACATGAAGTTTCATGGTGGCTTCATATTCCTTGGCATTAAAAATTAAATTTTGTATAGCATTCTGTGGAGAGTTTACTAATGTCATCCAACATCATGAAGTTTCTATAAGTGGCTAAATATGCGCTTGTTGAATGTGCAACCATGCAGAGATATTTTGGTGCTGCTATTGGAAAAGGAAGACAGGCTGCTAAAACGTAATTGAATTTGCAACATGAATTTTTTTATTTGCAAGTCATGCGATGAAAATAAATCAATGTCATTTCTAAATCAATTCTTTTTTCTGTGAACAGCTAGTTATTTTTTGTATTTTCAACCTAATATTCCTATTTTTCTTACTCAAGAGAGATAGAAAAGCTGAAGCTTTCTGAGATGACCTGCAGGGAAGGAGTGATTGAAGTAGCCAAGATGTAAGTTGTGTCCTATTTCAGCTCTCTCAGGATTTCCAACAGAGAATCCTGCTATGTTGTTTGATTATTTACTTCCATTGTAGAAATTATAGACTTTGGGTTATCTTATTAATTATTTTGGTAGTTGGAAGTCTCTTTTGTGTGCCTTCCCTACTAACCGAAGAACCTAATAAAACAACTAAACTATGCTGAGTGGCCTTGTCACATCTTATAATTGTTGTCTGGATTTATCAAAACTTCAAACTTGTCCCCACAAGTTGTCATTCATTGTGCAGGGCCTTTTATTCCTTGGAATCAGTTCCTTGGTGTATGCTGTTTGCTAGTTTATCAAAGGAAATGTTTGATTTGGATTGTCAAGGCTTTGCACAGAGATAATTGTTTGTGTCAAGGTAGAAGGTGGTTATGTCCTTATGTTGCATAGCAACTACCGAGTAACATGAATGTGGGCATCTTGGGCCATTGTTACAACATTTATTCAACCAGAGGACTAGTGACCTTATAAGTGCTAGCTGTAACTCTATGATGAGATTCTGGTGCGATGTCTGATCATATTTGAACAATATTAGGTATACTAATCTGAGAAAAAAAATCCACAATTTTCCATTATTAGGTTTACTAATATGTTTTTTACTAAAAAGACTGGTGTCCAAGTTAGTCTGGTTTTCTACAGTTTATTTGGAAAAATGGATGTTCTGTAAGTTCATTATTCATAAATATATCTAATTTCCTTCTTGGATCTGCAACTCTTAGTTGAGAAATTATCCTACATTATCCTTGTTGAGTTTCATACACTAATTATTGGATATCTTTACTAATGTCTATAGATCTGTTAATTTGTTTACACTTGTCTTAGTTTCTTATCATATTAGTTAAACATGTGAATGAAACTTGATTATTCTCTGTTCTCATGCAATACTAGATTAGAGATTCAACATCAATAAATCTATAGTACTTGTGGAGAAAAGTGACAATTTATGGGTCCTCCTAATTGACCACCTTGATTTGTGAATATTGTGTTCTTTGTTGCTCAATTATATTTCTGAATATTACTAGATAAGTTGAGCACTCGTGGTTAATTTGTGTGACGGTCTACTGGTTTTTGTTATTTTGGTATCTCAATTAACTCTTAACACGTTAGGATACTAGGAGAAAGACTCTTATCTAACTAAATGATACAGCTCAATATCCCAAAGGAGAAGAGAGCTTTAATGACTTTTTTATATTTGTTTTCTGGATATATTTTATTTCCGGAACTTAATGCAAATTGAAATTGATATTTGCATTGTTTTCCTTGTATTTCCAAGCAGAATTTTTGGAGTGCACGATGAAGCAAAGGACAAAGCATTTGAGTTAGAAATGAGCTGGGTCTGTGATGAATCGAACCGCCAGCATCAGAAGGTAGCTGTTGTTAATTGGACTTGTTAATTTTAGACAGTAATTTAGTTAGAGCTGTCTAGTGATGTTTATTTCCTGTTCTTTGTCTGTACCATGAACTTTCTTATGCATAAAGAAAGTCACTTTACAATTACCTTGAATTGTCTATTTACTTTTTTTTCTTTGATCATGCAAATATGGTAGAATATAGTTCTCATTTGTTTGCTGATGTCTTCTATTCTGCCATACATCACGATTCCTCCTTATTTGGTTGCCCAAGTCTCCTGTGGAACATCCTAATGAATAGGCTTTTGGCAATACTATCACAACCGTTAAAAACCAAACTAATTTAGGTACATTGGTTCATTGATTTTACTAATTCTGCGTTTTTGTCTGAATGACCTCAATCACTGATTAGTTGCATAATAATTGTTTGACGCTGTATGTGTCCATAAATTTTGCAATTGTTCTATAGTTATGGGCAAACTAAAGTTATATGTTGACCTGAGCTGGAGCTTGGAGCAGCTTTGCTTGTTGGATAGGATTTGGGATATTAATCCTTCCTGTCCAAATAGTTTGGCTTCAGACAATTCTCAATTAACTCCCTTTTAAGATATTTTGAACAAAGAAAATGAAGTTTCTTTTTCATATGTGCTTATTGCCTTTCCCAACAAATTTGTATTTTATCATGTTACAAACTCTAGTTCTTGTCATTAACCTAAATATTGTCTTATTTTTTTTTTAAGTAAACACATTTTCTAAAAGCTTATTGCGCTGCATTTCCTGTCCCCAGGGCGTAGCACAGATGGGGAGTGCATGGTTCTGTGACTGAAAGGTCCAGGGGTCGATCCTCGGGGTGTCACTGCCTGGGATTAACGTCTCCGCCATGCACTTTCCACCTGTGTACCTGCATTTACCTCTCTCCATATCCGTGGGACCGGCTCTAGGGGGCCGCTGATGTGGCGGTTCCACATTTTTTTATTGCGCTGCATTTCCTGAAGCATACAGTCGCACCATGCTCATTTCCTTTTCTTTATAGCAACACAGATACAACAACAACAACAACAACCATGGCGGGTTATAGAAAACATGATATTTCAGGCAAATAGTTTTTTTTATAATATTTATAGAAACAAGATATTACACGAAAATTACTTGTCTGCAATTTATACTTCTCTTTATTTTTCTAAACTTCTCTAATTCATGTTTTTCCTCATTAGTCTCATTTATACCCTTTATTCGATATATCATGGTGTTCTTTATAAAGTACAAGACATTTATTGTCATAGGTTCCAGACGAACTCTTGGAGCAAGCCAAGGCGGCTGCAAAAGCTGCATTGGAGGAGATGGATGCAGATTAGGGCAAATATTTTCATTTCGTATCTTAGTTTGCCATTGGTAATATAACCATTGTTGACGGTTTTGACAAGGGAATCCGTGTTGCTTGTGTTATTCATTGTATGCTAGCGAATACATTTGGTCTGCAGCCAGAGAAATAGTTTTAATTCCTGCAGTCTCTGAACCAGTTTATTCGTTACACATGATTCAAATGTTAGGTGGCGTTCCTTGAACCATGAACTTAGTTTCTATGGTTGGTTGCCCTCCCTGTCAGTGATCTAGCTTCAAATTGCAGTTTATGAACTTTGCAATATAACAGTGTTAAATATTTGCTGTCATCTTGAAATCAAGTACTTGCTTTTCTTGCTCTTCTATTGCTAATATTTCCTAGATGGTTTTATTTGTGCTGAACAGGCATTTCCTTTTGTTTCCTTGTTGGAGAACATTTCTTTAGTTTGTGGATCTGCCTGCTTTAATTTATTAAGGTTGGTGGGTGAGGTAGTTAAGTCATTTTTTTTCTTAGTCCAACCAATGGGTCTATTCGAATGAATTTATTAAAGTTGATGAGCGGAAAGTAATCTAGTCAAATGACAACAATCTAAGCAAATTGATCGATTTAATTAGTCCAATAAATTAACCTTGGGCAGGGTAGGTACAGCATGTAGGTAAATGATCAATTTAATTGATCTGATCAATCCTCTTGATCCAAATAGTCTAAGTCTATCTGAATATTGACAAACCATGGATAAGAAAAGAAATACTTAATAAAAAATGAAGTATAAAAAGGAGATTTATTAGTGAATATATAGAACTTACAAATCTATTTTCTTTCAATAATGGCTATATATATGTTTTACCGATCAATTAATTTATTTCATCGACTATCATTTTATATCACATCAACTGTAAATCATTTGATAATTGACTATAAATTAATCTCATAATTTACTTTCTTTTACATAATTTGAGAACAGAATAAGTATAATTACTGATTCGATAATAAAAAAAGGATCCTGTATGGACATAGGTTAATTTCCCGTGGAGGTCAAGGTGGAGACGATCGACGTAAAAGGTGAGCCAAGCGGGAGGCCCCCTTGCCGATCGGCCGCGGTAGAAGGCTAGATCGACAGGGAGATAACTTGGCTAAGGTTCGAGTTTCTGACGCTCAGGAATCCACATACGACAGTTGATTGGGCCGAGTGGCCGCTTAGTTGGGCCGTAAGCCAACATAGGCGTTATTCATCCGAGCATATGACCGAGCGGCCCACTCGCTCGGCCCCGCCTGCGTCCCCCCCGGACGACCAATATGGCCGAGGCGCGGTCTCGCTCGGCCCGACCAGTATGGCTGAGCGGCTCTCCCGCTCGGCCCGGTAAAAGACAGAAGGTACAGAAGAGTACAAAGGGGGCGACCAGAGATATCCTTCTCGAGATATGTGTCGCCGACAAACAGCATGGTCGGCGGTTGGACCAGACAGAAAATCGTACGGTGGAAGTTTCCACTGTCATGTTAGAGATATGTTTGGACGATTGCGATATGGCGTCAGACGTGCTTTTCTGACACATTCATTTTAAGGTATGCTTGGGGAAGAGTTCACGTGTTGAGGAGCGTGCATGCGCCTTCCGGGGGCCTATATAAGGACCCCTAGACTTCGACGGAGGTATGCAACCAAATATACTGTAGCTACAGTTCTCCTTATTTTGCTTCAATTTTCTTCTCGCCTGACTTGAGCGTCGGAGGGTCGTCGCCGGGAACCCATTCCCGGCCCGGTTTTGTTGCAGGTTCGCTGGAGGTCCACGTCTTCCCTGCGTCTACGCGGAGCCAGTAGAGAGCGCCACGTCCCCAGCTTTCATCAACTCATAGTTCGGACAGGATCAAATTGGCGCCGTCTATGGGAATGCACCTGAATCCGAGCAGAGAAGATGGAAGGAGCTGGACGACCACACGCCGTGACACTCTCTCAGGAGGAGCTCGACGCCCTTATTGAGGCAAGAGCGGCAAAAATTGTGGAGCAGCAACAACAGAAGGCGCTAGCCGAGCGGTTAGCACAACAGGCAACTTCGGCGTCGGGTGGTTGAGCGGTGGAGGAGGACCGGCCGGAGCAATACTCCACATGGGCGCAGAACAAAGGTCAGACTGTCACTCCAGGGAACGCGTCGTCTGCCCCTGTTCCGTTTCATCGGGCGTTATTCCAAACACCGTCCGAGTTGGCACAGGCCAATCAAGGGTCATCAGATGAAGCACCCGTACGGGATGCTACGAGGGGGAAGGCGCCTCGGGTTGAGTCATCCCCGAGCGGATCAATCGACAGTTTTCCGAGGTCATTCTTTAGGATCCACTGCCAAGGCACTACACGCCCCCGACGATCGGAGAATATAACGGGACCACCGACCTGGATGACCATCTGGGTAAGTTCGACAACACGACTACTTTACATCAATATACAGATGGTGTAAAGTGCAGGGTATTTCTCACCACTCTTTCGGGATCGGCGCAACGGTGGTTCCAGAGACTGCCGGATGGATCAATCACAAGCTTCAAAGAGTTCCGCACGACTTTCCTTCATCATTTCGCGAGTAGCAGGTGCTATCAAAAGACCAGCGTCAGCCTGTTCGCCATAAAACAAGGCTCGAGGGAGACGCTCCGAGATTACATCCAGCGCTTCAACCAGGTGACCATGGATATCCCGACGGTCACCTCGGAGACCATGATGAATGCGTTCATTCAAGGGCTTGTAGACGGCGATTTCTTCCGCTCGCTCATCAGAAAGCCGCCTCGTAGCTATGACCATATGCTGCACAAAGCCAATGAATACATCAATGTGGAGGAAGCCCATGCGGCGAGAAGAAAAGAAGCACCAGCCGAGCCGCCGACACCAACCGAGCGGAGGCAACCAACCAGCCATCAACCGCCAAGGGGACCTCGAGCCGAAGGATTACGTTCGCACCACGAATCGAGACCGAAAGCTGTCCAGCATGTGGCGGTTGATCGACCTAAGCAGAAGGGAAAGGTATGGACTCCCATGTTCTGTTCGCTTCACCAGTCAACCACCCACAACACCGGGGGCTGTCGGAGCCTTCCGCCGATCGCTCACCCCACGCCTAGGAGCTATCGCCGCCGATCCCCTTCACCTGATTGACGCCCCCGACATCAGGACACCGGACGACATTGTGCCAGGGAGTCGGTCGAGCGGCAACATCATCCGCCGAGGGCCAACCCCCGAGCCTCACCGGAGCGAGCGAGGCCCTCCACTCGGGAGGAGGAAAATCGAAGCAATACCGCTCGGGGCGAAATCAACATTATCGCTGGGGGCCCTACAAGAGGAGATTCCAACAGGGCCAGAAAGTCACACGTTTGGCAATTAAGGATTCATGCAGTGGGCTGCAATCAAGAGCGAGCACAGGGTCCCGAGATCAGCTTTGGACCTAGGGATCTGGAAGGAGTCAAAGTGTCGCACGACGACGCACCCATCATCCGAGCGGTAATAGCCAATTACACTATTCATCACATTTTTATTGATACAGACATCTCGGTCAACATTATCTTCAAAAAGGTGTTCGACCAACTGCAAATTGATCATGCCGAGCTGCTCCCGATGACAACCCCCTTGTATGGATTCACCGGCAATGAGGTCTTGTCGGTCGGCCAGACTAGGTTGGCTATATCGCTGGGTGAGGAGCCACTACGAAGAACAAGAACCACTAACTTCATAATGGTCGATGCACCCTCCGCTTACAATGTCATATTGGGGCGACCCGCACTCAACGAATTTCGAGCGGTTGTCTCCACTTTCTGCCAGAAGATCAAGTTCCCCGTCGAGGACAAAGTGGGCGAAGTCCGAGGAGACCAACTGGCTGCCATGCGATGCTATGCGGAAATGGTCCGAGCCGAGTCTAGGTCTGCGCGGAAAACACCACGCCTCGAGGTAAATACTATAACCGAAAAGCCTCCAACTTTAGTTTATGAAGAAAAGGAAAAGGTACAGATCCATCCTACCCGACCGGACTCCACTACGTTCATAGCATCCGACCTGGAACCAAGCCAGAAGGAGAAGCTGGTCGAATGTCTCCAACGAAACTGTGACGTCTTCGCTTGGTCGACTCACGAGCTCCCGGGAGTCTCGCCAAGCATAGCGCAGCACGAGCTTCATGTTCGCACGGACGCTCGGCCGGTGAAGCAGAGGAAGAGGGACTTTAGCGCCGAACAAAATGTCATCATCCGAGTTGAAGTCGAGAAGCTTCTGCAGGCCGACCATATACGAGAGGTGCAATTCCCAAGCTGGCTTGCAAATGTGGTGCTAGTCTCCAAGCCAGGCAACAAATGGAAGGTCTGCATCGACTTCCGTGACCTGAATAAAGCGTGCCCGAAGGATTTTTACCCCCTGCCCCGAATCGACCAACTGGTAGATTCCACCGCTGGATGCAAGCTGATATGCATGCTGGATGCATATCAGGGCTACCACCAAGTGCCGCTCGCCCGGGAAGACCAGGAAAAAGTGAGCTTCGTTACTGCGGACGAAACTTACTGTTACAACGTAATGTCGTTCGGGCTGAAGAACACCGGGGCTACATACCAAAGGCTAATGAACAAAGTGTTCCGGGAGCAGATCGGGCGCAACCTGGAGGTATACGTGGATGATATACTTATTAAATCTTTCCGGGAGGAGGATCTTTGTGCAGATATAGAGGAAACCTGTCGAACGCTGAGGAAGTACGGAGTCAAGCTGAACCCCCAAAAGTGTCTGTTCGTCTCGGAGCAAAAGACGAACACTTCCTCGGTTACATCGTGACCGAGCGGGGTATAGAGGCGAACCCTAGCAAGGCGAAAGCGATGCATGATATGCCACCTCCTAGAAACCTGAGGGAAGTGCAGCATCTTGCCGGTCGGATAACAGCGTTATCGTGATTCATCTCTAGAACGACCGACCAGAGCCTACCTTTCTTCAAGGTCCTACGTAAAGCTACCAAGTTTCAGTGGGACGAGGAGTGTGATCGGGTGTTTGAAGACTTGAAAGCCTATCTGAATTCGTTACCTGTGCTGGCTAAGCCGTGTTGGTGCGGGAAGCATCCGACGATCGAACTCGTGTTTTGATAATGACAAAGAATTCAAAGTTAAGATGTTTTGTATCTAACATGTTGAATGAGTGTTTCAGGAAAGTCCTAACTGCGGTTAGGCAAAGGGATAAACCCTAGGGGGTGGTAACCCTAGGTCATAGGGGGTGGTAACCCTATGCGGAAAGTCTTGGCAGGTCGATGACTTCAGGCAAAAAGTCCTAGGGGGTGATAACCCTAGGTGGAAAGTCCTGGTGTCGCGAACCAGGTGAAAGACTGGACTAGCCGGGAAGCGGATGTCCAGCAGAAAGTCCGGAAGTATCGAGTGCTGAGCAAAAGTCCAGTCGATCTGGAGGATCGCACTGGCAACAGGTAAATCTCCTGAGTGCGCGTAGAGAGAACAGTAGGCGTCGGGTCGACCTAGGGTTTCCGGTCGGAAATCCGAAGTCAGACCCGGACAGTCTGGAGACTGTCTTAAACATTCTTTATTATCCATACTGTTATTTTGTGCTAACTTTATGTTGCAGGATGTTGTTTGGGACTAACATGTTTTGCAGGTACAAAATAACGAAGATTTGCCTCGGATGAACAGTGTCCGAGGCGCCTCCATGGGGCTTGGAGGCGCCTCGGGTTCAAAATCCTGAGCTGGTGCGAAGAGCAGGCTTAAGGCGCCTTGGATGGGTTAAAGGTGCCTTAGACAGCTTGGAGGCGCCTTGAAAGGGTTTAAGGCGCCTTCAGGTCGCGGCAGTCAAAGGATTATCCCAGCGAGCAAATCGGGATAAAATTCTCGTTTAAGGCGCCTTGGAGCTTGTTTAAGGCGCCTTGAACACTGTTTATAAAGGGGATTCGACCAACAGCTTGAAGATACAACATTCAAGTCTTCCTTCTGCATTTAGCTGCTAACGAACTCGTCCCGAAGTGCTGCAACTCGACACCGACAACCCGAAGCTTCAATTTAGTATTTTCCATTGTCGGTATAAGATTATTTACTGCATTACTTGTAAATCATCTTTGTATACTTTCGAACTTATAGTTGTTGCCCACCGGAAGCGATCAAGGATCGCGGGCCTTCGAGTAGGAGTCGCCTTAGGCTCCGAACGAAGTAAAATCGGCCTGTGTCTTTTGTGTTGTTTTCTTTATCTATTCCGCTACGTTTTGTTTTTTTTTTATTCCGATACGAACGAAACTTCCGCGAGCGCTATTCACCCCCCCTCTAGCGCGATCTCGATCCAACAATTGGTATCAGAGCGGGGTCGTTTTGAATCGGTGCAACCACCATTCAAGACAATTTTCTCGTGGAATCTTCAGATTTTTTCGGAGTCGATTAGAATTTAGCCTCATAGCTATATTCTAATTCTTTTTCTCGAATCGATTTTCTGCTCGGAGTTGGTGCAACACCACTCGAGTTCGTGATTCTTTTATATACTTCCCGCACTACTAATCCAGGACCAAGTCCTGGGATTTTCTTGTCATTCTTTTTCTTCATAGTTATTTTAAAATGACTCTACAAGAAGGCTACAGTACAGCCCGGCCCCCACTCTTCACCGGAGAAGACTTTGGTTACTGGAAGTGCAGAATGGAAAACTTTCTGAAGATCCAGTTCGAGACGTGGATGATCGTCAAGACTGGTTTGGATCTACCAACAGATAAAGATGGAAATCCTACTCCTTACGAGGATTGGGAACCAGCACTGATCAAGAAAGTGGAAGCAAATGCCAGAGCAACTTGTACCCTCCAGTGCGGACTAACAAAGGAGGAGCTAAACCGGGTCGGACCGTTCTCAAGCGCAAAGGAGCTATGGGAGAAGCTGATCGAGCTTCATGAAGGGACCACCGATACCAAAGTAAGTAAGCGTGATTTATTATTCAATAAATTGTATAATCTAAAAATGCAGGAAGGTGAAACGGCAAGTTCACTACACGCGCATTCAAGACATCCTCAATTCTCTCCACGGAATCGGACAAAAGGTAGAGAATCGGGACGTCATAAGGTACGCACTAAATTCGTTTCCGAGGAGCACATTGTGGGCATCAATGGTAGATGCCTACAAAGTCTCCAAGGACTTATCTGCTTTAAAGTTAGATGAATTGTTTAGTGAATTTGAACTTCATGAACAAACTAATGCACAACCATCCAAGAAAGGTGTAGCTTTGCTTGCAGGGACAAGTAGAACGCGTGAATCGAGATCCCGACGAAAAATCGAACCGAAATCAGAAGACGAATCTGACTCAGAAGACTCAGAAGACGAACTGACCAGCGAACTCGTGAACCTCGTGAAGAGGCTCTACAAGAAGAAGAAGGGCTTCAACAAGAAAGATATGAAGAAGGCAGTTCAATTTAAGGAGGCCCAACCTAGTCCGAAAACAAAATTTGAAGTTACCTGTTACGGGTGCAACCAGAAAGGGCATATCAAAGCCAACTGTCCCAACCAAAAAGAGGCCAAAAAGCAAAGAAGAAAGAAGGCCCTGAAAGCAACGTGGGACGAATCTTCTTCGGAGGACGACGACGACGAACTCGATCAGACGAGTTTGCTCGCATTGATGGCCCGGGACCAAATCATCGAATCTGAGAGCGAGTCGGAGGCCGAGTCCGAGCGAAGCCACGGATCCGCATCCGTTTCCGAAGGGCCAGACTTCGCTATAAGTATTCCTAGACTTAATAATTTAGTTAATTATTTACTTCGCAAATTAGCTAAATCGAACCTTAAGATTAAGTCACTTCTAAAGGAAATTTCTGTCCTTAAAGAAGTGACTATCTCTGAATCCTTACCTAATCAAGTTCAGACTGAAGATTCAACTCAAGTTCAAAAACTTGAGGAAGAAAATTCAAGTTTGAAAAATCAGGTCAAGGATTTAAAAGATATCTTAGAATGGTTTTCTTTAGGTTCCAAGAATCTTGACCTAATTCTTGGGACACAAAAAGCCGTTTACAACAAAACTGGGCTAGGATATAAAAGTAAAAAGAAATATAGATCTTATCTATCCTTAATAAACAAACAAAATAGTAAATCAGTCCAAGCATGGGTCCCCAAGTCCAAATTGATCAATCAAGTTGGACTTGGCCAATACTGGGTTCCGAAGGATCAAATACACTACCTCGATAGACCATATCGAGGATATGATCCAGGGAAAGCTAAAAGAAAAATGATATTTAAAATTCAAAATTCAAAATCAAATTAAAAATTCGAAATTAAATTATAAATTTAAAATTCAAAATCAAATTAAAAATTCGAAATTAAATTATAAAATTCAAATTAAAAATTTGAAATTAAATTATAAATTTAAAATTTAAAATTCAAAATTCAAAATTCAAAATTCAAATTAAAAATTCAAAATTAAATTATAAATTTAAAATTCAAAATTCAAAACCAAATTAACAATTCAAAATTAAAATATAAAATTCAAAAATAGATGGTGGATCCAAACTAGCTGACACCTCCAACTGAACTACCCGACAGGGTAACTGAACCTAATTTACCCGAAATGGGTAAAACAAGAGTAGATTACCCGGCAGGGTAATTAAGGCTAGTTTGAAAACGGGCTGAGTTTAACTTGAACCACAGTACCGGTGAAGTTTTTGGATGATAGTACGTTAGGGAAACTTGGGCATCGCATGTCTAGGAAGATATGGCTTCGACCTGGTGCATTTGACCAAGTGGAACTGACCGAAGCTACCCTTAAATGGATCCTAACTTGTTAGACCAAGGATTAGTATTAAGTTCAATGGGTAGGACTATTTGGAAAACCTCGAAGGCATGGTTACTTTAATGAGCTCCGAGTGACTCACCATAGCCCAGAAGTTTATCCAAAGAATGCTTACTTGTTGAACCCAAAGCTAAACCTGAATCTAACACAAAGTTAAACCAGACCGTTAAATTCTACAATAATTCATCTCACAATAATTATAGGATGCTCTGATTGACAATTTAGATCGGGTGAGATGACTAAGGAATTAAAATTAAAACTGAGTTAATTAACAATTATTTTAAATTTCAAAATTATGTTAAAAACTTAAATTTCAAAATTATTTTAAAAACTTAAATTTCAAAATTATTTTAAAAACTTAAATTTCAAAATTATTTTAGAAACTTAAATTTCAAAAACTTAAATTTCAAAATTATTTCAAAAACTTAAATTTCAAAATTATTTTAGAAACTTAAATTTCAAAAACTTAAATTTCAAAATTATTTTAGAAACTTAAATTTCAAAATTATTTCAAAAACTTAAATTTCAAAATTATTTTAGAAACTTAAATTTCAAAAACTTATATTTCAAAATTATTTTAAAAGCTTAAATTTCAAAATTATTTTAGAAATTTAAATTTCAAAAACTTAAATTTCAAAATTATTTTAGAAACTTAAATTTCAAAAACTTAAGTTTCAAAATTAGTTTAAACTTAAATTTCAAAATTATTTAAAAACTTAAATTTCAAAATTATTTTAAAAACTTAAATTTCAAAAAAATTTTAAAAAAAACTTAAATTTCAAAATTATTTTAAAAACTTAAATTTCAAAATTATTTTAAAACTTAAATTTCAAAATTATTTTAAAAAACTTAAATTTCAAAATTATTTTAAAAACTTAAATTTCAAAATTATTTTAAAAACTTAAAACCAAAAATTATCTTACAAAATCCATTAAACTTTAAAATTTGCTTCTTCTTATTAAATTATTTAAAATATATATATATATATATATATATATATATATATATATATATATATATATATATATATATATATAAATGGGAGGGCGCCTCCTGGAGGCGCCTCCCACACTGGAAGGCGCCTCAAAGAGCGGCGGGAAAGTTCCCGCCGCATCACCTTAAGGCGCCTCGGATCGATCCGAGGCGCCTCCTAAACCGACTCAAGGCGCCTTAAACACTTTCAAGGCGCCTTCAACTCCGAGCTTTAGAAAACGAACAGAATCTTTCTGTTCGTTTTTTCTGCCGACGCCGAACACCTCTTCCGCGTCTGGATTCAAGCAACGAAGGCGCCTTCAACCTGTTTAATCTTCCCTCAACACGTGGCAATGCCTCCTAGGTATAATCCCAATCCTTTCCGATCAAGTTTTACACAGAATTTTTGCTTATTTCTGTCAATTTTTGGCGAAATTGTTGAAAATAAGAAGCGTCGACACGTTGATCCTAATCCAGTTAGACTTCCATCAGCAGATATCAGATTTCCCACTATACATCTTAGGGATACCTTTGCTAATTACGTTTTTGAACCAATCAAACCTAGATATGTAAATAGGACCTTTTATACCCAGTTTTGTCAGCCATCTATCCAAATGATAGAGTACTATCAACTGGACCAATTGGTTTACTGCACTGATACAGTAAACCAGGAGTTATGTGCACAGTTTTATCACAACCTTGAGAGGGTTGATGATAATATATACTCCACCAGAGTTGCTGGCGTTGACATTGAGCTGACTCCCACCCTGCTTCGCACCACCCTAAGACTTAGGGCTTCATAGTCTACCTTCTTATGCTACCCCAGTAGGGACCTGCCATTTGGCGATCCTTACTCCCACATTACGTTAGATACTATCTACACGTATTTCTTTGGGGAAGAGAGACCTGCTGGCCTGACTGAGTTCAAGTCAGTCTCTCTTCGGGTTTAGGACTATATGATGTATAGGGTCCTGACAGCATGTATTTTGCCGATCTCATCTCGGGATGTCCCGAAGATGAGACCTTCACACTCATTTTTCTTGTACGCCTTGTGTCATCGATTTGACATCGATATAGCCTTGCATATGTTTCAGAACATTATCTGTGCATCTGGGACAGTCACCTCCAGGACAGTACACATGCCCTATTGTCATATTCTGACTCTTACTATATATGACGAGCTAGGATCCCGTAGTTGTAGACTAGCCGGTGCTGATATCACAGCTGATGGAGTTCTAGTCTGGACAGGACGACCACAGCCAGCAGCTGCCCCTATCGCTCCAGCAGCCGAGGATATACCAGGCGAGGGAGAGGAGTGGGCTGATTTCTTAGTCGAGGCTCTTTTCTCAGATCCCTCCCCGTCTGCCAAACCATCCACCTCAGCTGGACCTTCGACATCTACATCACTCTCCGTCGAGGACAGACTTGCTCGACTCGAGGTCGAGTCCATCCAGACACGACGGACAGTTCTCTCTATTCGATCTGAGATGGCTGCCGGATTTACGTCCCTTCGTGACGAGATACGACGTCTGGGTCAGCCAGCACCCGAGCATCCCCATGCACCATCTTCCGCTGATGACCCTCCAGCTGATGTTCCTCACATGGATGAACCAGCTATTTGATATGACTATTTTATGCATTGTACTATGAGCACCTGCACTACCTATTCATTTTGTTAGACTTCCTTGAAGGGTTATGTACTTACTTGAATGCTTAGTTAGTTTCACAAATTCTGGATTTATTTGTCATTTTTCAAAATTTAGGAAAAATAATTTTTTCAAAATTCCCAATTTTCTTAGATTTTTCAAAATTCTGGAATTAACCTAAGTTTCCCCCTAGAAATCATGTTCCCCTAGAATTAATCCAGAGCATCTCACAAACACCTAGGTGTACCTTGATTGTGTTTGAAAAATATAGAATGGCGTGAGATGCATAGGGTTCAGCCTGGACTCAAGAATGCTTATATCTGTGCATCGATATGAGTCTGGGTGTTAAACACGCAATAAACATCAATCAAGTCAAGTCTTCCAGCTCTAGTCAAATCTAACTGGACCAAATTGACTTGACTTGACTAACCATGTGAAAGTTGTTGCCCTATAGGCAGTCAGCAAGTAGCTAAAGGTTAGACAGTTGGAAAAGTACACACAGTTTTCTGCTTAAGCATGTTTTGATCTTTAGGGCTCTGATACCTAGTAAGTTAATTGAATATAACTCATGCTTGGACTTAAGGACCAACTGAATTTGAATGAATAAACTAAACCAAATTTAAATATTGTTCAAACTTAAGTTTACTATTAACCCAAGTTTTAAAATTCAATACTTCTAAAGATCTAAGCTAAGTTACAATCTTAATGCTCAAATCCTTGCTGAGCCTAGCTAACTTTGAAATCTAACATTGTAAATTCCTACAAAGTTGTTTTTATTACCCTCAAAGATTACTTTTCTCCTAGCCTTTAAAATTTATCAAAAAGATACCTCTTTTCACTTAACTATAAATAAGAAATGAATGTTAAGTATCTAGTTATTCAAAAGTCTATTATTGTTATCGATATATGGCAAAGGGGGAGAGTAGCAAAATTCAAATTTAAATTACTACAAAAGGGGGAGCATCAGTTAAGGGGGAGCAATAGTTAAGGGGGAGCATATAGTTTAGCAAATTTGCTTTGGTTAATGTGTTCACCTATAATTAGCAAATTTGCCTGTGTTAAATGGTTATCTATTCGTTTGTTTACTTAACTTTGAATTTGAGTTGACATAATCAAAAAGGGGGAGATTGTTGGTGCGGGAAGCATCCGACGATCGAACTCGTGTTTTGATAATGGCAAAGAATTCAAAGTTAAGATGTTTTGTATCTAACATGTTGAATGAGTGTTTCAGGAAAGTCCTAACTGCGGTTAGGCAAAGGGATAAACCCTAGGGGTGGTAACCCTAGGTCATAGGGGGTGGTAACCCTATGCGGAAAGTCTTGGCAGGTCGATGACTTCAGGCAAAAAGTCCTAGTGGGTGGTAACCCTAGGTGGAAAGTCCTGGTGTCGCGAACCAGGTGAAAGACTGGACTAGCCGGGAAGCGGATGTCCAGCAGAAAGTCCGGAAGTATCGAGTGCTGAGCAAAAGTCTAGTCGATCTGGAGGATCGCACTGGCAACAGGTAAATCTCCTGAGTGGAGTAGGTGAGGACGCGTTCCCCGCAGAGGGAACAGTAGGCGTCGGGTAGACCTAGGGTTTCCGGTCGGAAATCCGAAGTCAGACCCGGACAGTCCGGAGACTGTCTTAAACATTCTTTATTATCCATACTGTTATTTTGTGCTAACTTTATATTGCAGGATGTTGTTTGGGACTAACATGTCTTGCAGGTACAAAATAACGAAGATTTGCCTCGGATGAACAGTGTCTGAGGCGCCTCCATGGGGCTTGGAGGCGCCTCGGGTTCAAAATCCTGAGTTGGCGCGAAGAGCAGGCTTAAGGCGCCTTGGATGGGTTAAAGGCGCCTTAGACAGCTTAGAGGCGCCTTGAAAGAGTTTAAGGCGCCTTCAGGTCGTGACAGTCAAAGGATTATCCCAGCGAGCAGATCGGGATAAAATTCTCGTTTAAGGCGCCTTGGAGCTTGTTTAAGGCGCCTTGAACACTGTTTATAAAGGGGATTCGACCAACAGCTTGAAGATACAACATTCAAGTCTTCCTTCTGCATTTAGCTGCTAACGAACTCGTCCCGAAGTGGTGCAACTCGACACCGACAACCCGAAGCTTCAATTTAGTATTTTCCATTGTCGGTATAAGATTATTTACTGCATTACTTATAAATCATCTTTGTATACTTTCGAACTTATAGTTGTTGCCCACCGGAAGCGATCAAGGATCGCAGGCCTTCGAGTAGGAGTCGCCTTAGGCTCCGAACGAAGTAAAATCGACCTGTGTCTTTTGTGTTGTTTTCTTTATCTATTCCGCTGCGTTTTGTTTTTTTTTATTCCGATACGAACGAAACTTCCGCGAGCGCTATTCACCCCCCTCTAGCGCGATCTCGATCCAACAAGTCGAACGTAGGCGAGCCGCTCCGTATATACTTGTCATCAACCGAGCATGTTGTTGGCTCGGCGCTGGTGAAAGAGGACGGAGTAGAGCAGCCCGTGTATTTCCTTAGCCACATTTTAAAAGACGCTGAGTCCCGCTATACCGGTCTCGAGAAGCTCGCTTTTGCGCTGGTCTTGGCCGCACGGAGGCTCCGCCCTTATTTCTTAGCACATACGATCATTGTCATGACGAACAGCCCGCTGGGAAGAGTGCTCCTAAATCCAGAAGCATACGGACGGCTTATCAAGTGGACAACGGAGCTCAGTGAATTTGACATCCAATATCAACCGTCTCGGCGATTAAGTCGCAGTCCTTGGCAGATTTTGTAATGGAGGTACAGAATCCCGAGCCCGAAGCTTTATGGAGAGTATTTGTAGACGGAGGATTATCCACTCGGCTTGGAAGCGGGATTGGTATCTTGCTACTTTCTCCTCAGGAAGAGCGGATGCATCTGTCTGTCCGGTTGAACTATCGAGTAACAAATAATGAAGCAGAGTATGAAGCCCTCATAGCTGGCTTGCAGGCCGCCCGACATGTGGGGGCTGGCCGAGTAATCCTTTACTCAGATTCTCAGCTTGCCGCCCAACAGCTCTCAGGCACTTTTGAGATAAATAATGCGAGGCTCAAGCTCTACGCGGAAGCCTTCGAAAAACTTAAACCCAACTTCAGGGAGGTAATCATATAGAAGATGCCCCGAACGGAGAACCAGGCGGCGGACGAATTAGCTAAACTTGCAAGCTCGATAACACCGGTGGTGATCCAGCAGCCGATCGAGCAAGTATCCTTGGTGGCTCATATCGACAAGATGGAGGGCCTCACGTTCCCAGGTGACTAGAGGACGGCTATACTAGAGTTTCTGTGGTCAGGAGCCACTCCGTCCGACCGGGATGAAGCCCAACTTCTGAGAAGGAGAGTCGGCCGGTTCACCCTCATCGGGGACCAGCTTTACAAGAAAGCTTTTTCCCGGCCGCTTTTAAAGTGCGTCAGTTCGGAGGACGCGGAATATATATTGAAGGAAGTACATCAAGGATCTTGCGGGGGGCACCCAAGCGGCCGATCATTAGCTAGGAAGATCCTATTGGCCGGGTGCTTCTTGCCAACTCTCCATGAAGACGCCGCTCGGACCGTAGCCACTTTCCTTTCCTACCAGAAATACCACAGCTTCTCCCACCGACCGATGGAAGAGATGAAGGCATCGACGGTATCCTGTCCGTTCGACCAGTGGGACATGGACATCGTGGGACCTTTACCTATGGCGACCGGGCAGAGGAAGTTCCTACTGATAGTGGTGGACTACTTCTCCAAATGGGTTGAGGCAGAGCCACTGGCCAAGATCACCGAGCAGATGGTCAAAAATTCATATGGCAGCATCTCATATGCCAGTTCGACATCCCAAGGCGGCTCGTGTCCGACAATGGGTGACAGTTCGTCGGACAAGAGCTCCAAGAATGGTGCGAAGGGTACGACATCGAGCAACACTTCACCTCAGTGGCATACCCGCAGAGTAACGGACAAGCCAAAGTCGCTAACCGGGAAATTCTTTGAATTCTGAGGGTTTGGCTCGACCACCTCGGAGGCAGCTGGGTGGACGAACTCCCTGGCGTCTTATGGACACTCCGCACGACTCCTAAGGAAGGAACGGGGGTCACGCTGTTCCACTTGGTGTACGGAGGAGAGGCGGTCGTGCCAGTAGAGGTCGGGATCGAATTCGATCGGGTGCAACAATACAACGCGGACAACACCGAGCGGAGGTAATTGGAGTTGAATTTGGTTGATGAAGCGCGAGCTAAAGCAGCTGTTTGGCTAATGGCGTACCAACAGAGGATGAAACAAAATTGCAATAGGCGAGTAATCCCCAGAGCATTCCAGGTCGACGATCTAGTATGGAAGAAGGTGAAGCCAATCGGTGATGTGAGCAAGCTGGAGGCTCCCTGGGTGGGACCCTTTAAGGTCGTCGAGAAGCTCCGATCGGGTGCATACTACCTTAAAGATCAAGACGGACGACGGCTAGAACGACCATGGAGCGCTAATCACCTCCAATCTTGTCGGGTCGGGTAAAAGGTGCGCCTGTGTAATTAATTGCATGTATTCCCATTCTGCGCTATCCTTTGAATGCAGGAATAAGATCATAAAAACGCCACGGCATAACTAATGCTCGCCGAACGTCCAAGCTTCTCTTAATCGTCGAGCGGCGACGTTAAACTCTAGAGTCGGACCGACGACTATAAACCCCCCGGCCTGAAGACCGTCGAGCGGGATATTAAACTCTAGGGTCGAAGCGGCGACCATAAATATCCCGCTCGGAAGACCGTCGAGCGGCGACGTTAAACTCTAGAGTCGGACCGGCGACTATAAACCTCCCGGCCTGAAGACCGTCGAGCGGCGACGTTAAACTCTAGGGTCGAAGCGGCGACCATAAATATCCCGCTCGAAAGATCATCGAGCGGCGACGTTAAACTCTAGAGTCGGACCGGCGACTATAAACCTCCCGGCCTGAAGACCGTCGAGTGGTGACGTTAAATTCTAGGGTCGAAGTGACGACCATAAATATCCCACTCGGAAGACCGTCGAGCGGCGACGTTAAACTCTAGGGTCGAAGCGGCGACCATAAATATCCCGCTCGGAAGATCATCGAGCGGCGACGTTAAACTCTAGAGTCAGACCGGCGACTATAAACCCCCCGGCCTGAAGACCATCGAGCGGCGACGTTAAACTCTAGGGTCGAAGCGGCGACCATAAAAATCCAGTTCGGAAGACCGTCGAATGGCGATTGAAAACATGACTTATAGATTGATGAACGACAATTAGAAGGTCCAACCTTGGCATCACAAAAGCCCAAGGAAACTCATGAAGGTGATATGGCATTAGACTGCCAAACGACAACGTAAATATCGAGAGGCACGAGCTCACAAACCACGCGGTCCAAATGTGCATGATTAGACAAGAAAACAGGCATAGAAAGATTCATTCAACAAAACTAGCCGAACGGCGATTACAAAAGGGTGATATAGGCCGGACGACCAACATACATTCAGGACTTCACTCTAAATAATTAAAAATCTCGTCCGGAATCGTGGTCAAAAGGTCTGCATGGTCGTGGACGGGAATAGTAAAGTCTTCAGGTAGCTGTCCCTTTTTCTTCAGATAATCAGTTGTTGCAGTGATAGCTAGCTCGAAAACGTGGACGAGCCGAGCGCATGCCTTCTCTACAAACTTCTCTGAGCGGATGTAATTCATCTGCATGACAGCGACTCAACTCGGCTTGGCATCCTGATATTCTGTGAAGGCAACGCGAGAGGCATCCAGCGCCTCTTGGAGTGTGTTCAGGTCAGTCTGAAGGGCGGCCAGCTCTGCCGAACGACCATTCTTCTCGACAGCCAGCAAGTCGGTCAACTCGTTGACTTTGATCTCAAGAGCCTGGGCTTCAACATTCTTCGCCTCTAAGTCAGTGACGGCCTGATTCTTCCTATTAGTGGCTAGAGTAATTTTCTTATCGTAGGTCTTGACCTGGGTCTCGAGCCGGTCTACCATGGTTTGCAAGCCCGAAGATTTATGTCGTTCGACCTCTAGCAGTTTGTTGGCCTTCTCTAGATTAGCCTTCAGCTCGGCGTAGGAAGGGCCTTGAAGAGGGGTCCCCCCAGAGACCTTGAACCTTTTGAATTCCTCCTCGAGGAAAGCTAAGCGGTGGCACACTGCTATACTCTCGACCCAATGTTGCGATTTAGTTAAAAACGTAAAATACCGAACGGAGGATAAGAAGAAAAAGCTTGTAAAAGTTACCCTAGTAGCTTGTTGCAGATGGCTGTTGCTGAGCAACCCAGGTGGCATCACGCCCATGCGCGCTCGGGCGTCCTCCCAGACTTTTGCGAGGGGCCCCCGAATTGTTATCATGTGTTCGGGGCTCGACGGTTGGTCAGCCTTACGCAAATATTCCTTTGTCGGCAGGTGGAGCAGAGCCTTGATAGTCCTGTGTCGACCTGGAGTGGACTGAGCGGACGCGGAAGGAGCAGAAGT
This sequence comes from Zingiber officinale, assembly GCF_018446385.1. NCBI lineage: Eukaryota > Viridiplantae > Streptophyta > Magnoliopsida > Zingiberales > Zingiberaceae > Zingiber > Zingiber officinale. The sequence continues at coordinate 10,955,041 of NC_056000.1, read as the reverse complement.
TTGTCTGACCGGCTCAGAGCGGATGAGAGAGCACTTGATTATCTGGCGAGCTGGAGGGAGTGAGGTAAGAGGCTGAGCGGCGACGGGGTCAGAAGGCCAGTCTCCTTGAGATAAGGTCCGATCGGATGACGGCGCTTCCACAGACGATGGAGCTATAGGAGGGTCGCCCATCTGTTCGGACACGTGAACAACAGAGGCAGCCGAGTGGGTTGGAGTGCCCGTGCGACGACGTTTGCGCCCAGTCAATGGAATTTCATCTTCAGCAGGCTCAGCTTCCTTAGGCCTAGCGGCCGGCGCACGCTTGAAGTGGCGGTCTCCTCGGCTATCTCGGGGGTAATTGTCCGAGCGGCAAACCTCTCGCCCGCCGTCTGCGCCTCGTCACTCTCACCTTCATGCGAGCCAATCGGGGTTAGGCCGAGTTGCTCCGCCTCCTGTGCTGCAACCACCTCTATCTCGGCAGCCTTGCGTTTCAGCATGCCGAACACCACCGATTTCATCATAGTCTCGGCTGCAAGAAAAAGAAAAGAAATCGGTTAGATGCCAAGAAAAGGAGAGAAGGTTATTCCTTACCCGGGTTGTTCGGAAGCCGCGTTCGGATCGGGCTTAATCCGAATAGGTACATCATCCCTTCGGGCAGCATCTTGTGTATGTCCAGCTTCAGCCCGACCAGCAAGTTCGCCACATGCAGAAAAGCGGGCTCAGTCCGGTACCTTTTTAGGTCGGGAGGAGTCGACAACGAAGTTTGCCATTTAGTCCGGAAGGATGGTGGCTCAGGAAAACGCAAGAAGAAGAAATGCTCTTTCCAATGCTTATTGGAGGTAGACATTTTATCAAAGAAAACTAGACCGATCCGAGCTTGAAACAAGAAGGTGCCCAGCTCGGACTGCTTGGGGTAGTAGAAATAATGGAAGATTTGGGGCTTAAAGGGAATATTGTGCACCCGGAAGAGCACAACCACGCCGCACAGTAGCCTAAAGGAATTTGGCACGAGCTAGCCGAGCGGAATACGAAAATAGTTACAAACTTCTAAGATAAATGGGTGGATCGGAAACCGAAGGCCGCCTACGAATTGGTCGCGGAAGAAGGTAACAGTGCCGGTCGGCGGGTCATGGGGCCGGTCGGATGACTCGACCAGAATCAGTATATGGTCATCAGGGATTTCATAGGTATTGAGTAATTTGAAGGCATCTCCTGAATCAAACCTACTCTCTATGGTTTGATACCAAAGACCGGGAGAGGGGGCAGAAGAACTAGCCATTACAGTCGGAATGCGAAGCAAAGGAAAGGCAGAAGGCGACCGAGGCGGTGAGCAAAACCGTGCCCACGGAGCACAGACACCACCGGAATGCGAAGAAAAGTGAGAAGGAAACAAAAAAGGAGCGGGCAAAGGGTTCTTACAGAGAAAAGGATTGTCGGAGGAGAGGGCTAATGGCCGGAATGCGGAGAGTTGGTTCGCCGGAGAATAGAGCAGGAACCTTCAGAGAACACGGGCACGATAAAGCGGAAGCGGCGGAAGAAGAGGAGGCGGCCTTATAAAGGTTGGGCTCGAGCTGCAGGGACCGCCCGATCCAGGGCACGGGATCTAAGGAGCGCATCCGTCCGTTGAATTCAAACCGTCAGGGGTCACATCGAGCTTGACAACTCGAGCAGGCGATGACGACCGCCTGGCCACGTGGCATCACCCCATTGGGCGCATTTAATGACCCCCATTACCCAGGCGAGGGCGCGTGCTCAGCCTTAATGGCGGGGATTTGCACGAATTCTAAGGAAAATCAGAGGACATCAGCGTTGACAGACGTTGGGTCGGCAAGACAACCATCGGCGAGTTGAACGCTCCAAGTGTCAGTGGGTTCCATGCCGAGCGACATTCTCATCAGACACGGAACGACCGTCATGTCACCAGGCCGATAGTCCAGTCAGTCGGACTTGCAGCCTCCTTCGACTAGACTTGAGGGGGAGGCACATGATCCGGTAGCAAAGGAGGGGTCCCGTACGGACAGAGGTTAATTCCCCGTGGAGGTCAAGGTCGAGACGATCGACGTAAAAGGTGAGCCGAGCGGGAGGGGACCTTGCCGATCGGCCGCGACAGAAGACTAGATCGACAGGGAGATAACTCGGCTAAGGTTCGAGTTTCCGACGCTCAGGAATCCACATACGACAGTTGATTGGGCCGAGCGGCCGCTCAGCTGGGCCGTAAGCCAACATAGGCGCTATTCATCCGAGCATATGACCGAGTGACCCACTCGCTCGACCCCGCCTGCGTCCCCCCCGGACGACCAATATGGTCGAGGCGCGGTCCCGCTCGGCCCGACCAGTATGGCTGAGCGGTTCTCCCGCTCGGTCCAGTAAAAGACAGAAGGTGCAGAATGTTGGAGTGTATACTGAAAGCCTAAGCTTTTGTAAACATTTATTTTGAATAAAGAATCACATTTGGTCAATTTATCTACATTTGTTTGTAGTTGTTCAATTAATTTATATTGTAGATAACATAGTATGTGGTGTCACATGCAGAAGATGATGTTATCAGTACCTTATAAATTATAAACAGTAGCTCACGACCAAAATGGAAAGGAACAAACCATTAGAAGGTCGTAGTGTAATTAGGTATTAGTTTATCTTGACTATATAATTACATTAGTACACTCAGAGTGTATTGAGTAGGACCATTTGAGGTCGTTTCTTTTATACTTACTTTATAAAGGAACAAAAACCTCAGTTATTATGGAAGTGTGTGCTCTTAATCCTAGTATAATAACAAGCACATATATTTGATATTTATTTCTTTAATTTATCAATGGGTGAGATTTAGTTCGATGAATCAATAAGCCCGATAAGTTGGGAAATGATATCACTTATAGTGTGTGTTGTTGATTATAGAAGGAAACTGTGTCCTAGAGATACTAGGTTGATAATGTCCCCAAGAGGAGCTCATAAGAATTGTCATGTTAAACCCTGCAGGTGGACTTAGTCCGACATGATGATAAGGTTGAGTGGTACTACTCTTGGACTAAGATATTAATTAAATGAGTTGTCAGTAACTCACTTAATTAATGGACATTCGATATCTTAAACACAGGGAGACTAACACACTCATAATAAGGAGCCCAAAAATATAATTTGGGATTGGTGCGGTAGTTCAATAATAGTTCTCTAGTGGAATGAATTATTATTGATAAAATTAAGTTGTGTGTTCGGGGCGAACACGGGATGCTTAATTTTATCGGGAGACCAAAACCAATTCCTCCTCTCGGTCCCTATCGTAGCCTCTTATTTATAGAGTACTATACCCACCTATACCCACCTTCTATAAGCACCTAAAGGGGGCCGGCCAAGCTTGTCACGCCCCGGAGGAGTCCCTGTCCGAAAAAATTTCGGCAACATCTCCCTAGTATGGCGGACAATCTGAAACTTTCTACAAGCACTATATACCTCAGCCACATGCGGCTGGAATAATAACAAAAAAAAATAAAACAATCACCACGCAGTTTAATAGTAGACACACATAGCAGTAATAAGATGACTCGAAAACAACGCTACTCAACTACACTCATAAAGCTCAAAACATATTCCTACTCCACTACACTCGTAAAGCTCAAAACCGGCAATAAAACCAACTTACCTCTTCTGCCATCTAGGCAGACATGTAGTAAAACATATCGAATAAAAAAATCCATCAACAAGGACAATCCATACAATATCCAGGTATCAAACGAAACTAAGTGTAAACATGGTCAAATAAGAAGCAAAACAAAACCAAAAGATCCATAAGTCTTTGGGGTCTTCAAGGAACCAGCAACTAGAACTCTCTCCTGACAGCATCATCCTGAAATATAACAACAATGGAGGCGGGGTGAGTCCAACACTCAACAGGTATAATTGATATGCAAAGTAAGGAAATAACACCTAGCACTAATCATGCGTACAATCTCCTGATAAAATAAAGGTAAATGCAAACCGAAGTAAAACAGGAGAGAAACTGTACTAACCAGGACCTGGGTATTAGGACAAACAGTCCGAGTGGTATAGAAATCCTGTATGCATGTCAAACATAGGTATCCAAACAATATGCAGCATATAAATGCAGCAAACACAAACACAATCAATAAATGCATCATGCATATGATGCCAATGTCATGGTCACCCCTAACGCCAGTCAGCCAACTCACAACAAAAGTGGGACCAAGTGGGTAGGGCTGTGACAACCGTGCACTCTGCATCACTACTCCTGATGAGTGACCGAGTGGACGGGATGCTGTCGGAGTACATACATACTCCTACCCCAAATCATAAATGGGGAAGCACAATGCTCTCATCTCCCGATACACTATAACGGGGAGGGATCCCTGGCGTGCTACCACGCTGCGTCACAATACCCATGAGAGGACCAACGGAGCACCGAACAGAGCACAACTGACGTGCTACCACGCTGCATCACGCTACCCATGAGCGTCAACAACGGAGCACCGAACAGTGATGAAACTGGTGATGTGCTCGACAATAATGGAGCAATCTATCACACAGCATGCAGTCATGCAAATGGTGCATGACACTAAGCATGGTAATATACTAAACCAGTTTATGGACATATAATGATGTGCACCATAGTAAATAAATCATATCAAAGTACACTGATCAAATAAGGAATCAAACCTAGGTCCTGAACATGGTGAAGCATGGTTATATCACTACCCCTATGAGCATGTGTAATCAGGTACATAACGACACGAAATGCAAAACAAACAATCAATCAAGTAGGTAATAGGCAATCGGGTAGTGATTAACCGAAACAAATGAGGAACATAATTAATGCAACTTGTTAATTTCACTACTATGCATATCAAAGACAATAAGTCAAAAGTACCCGCCTCCAATAGAAAAGTCCAATTCGATAATCGAGATACTCGTCTCGCGTCAAAGTCCTGTGATATCAAACATACATTTTTATTTAGCTAGAAATTAAACGAATAGCTAAATAAAAATCCTTAAGAACAATTTAGGGGGAAAAAAAAACCTAAACCATAATCTCGAGCTTCCTAAATTAAATCCAACAATTAACTAGGGTAAATTTCCTTTAACCCTAATCATAACATTAGATAAAAAAATCTAAAGCTAATCCAATCTACCAATTCCCAACATAAACCTAATCAATCTACATGAAGCTCAAAACCCTAAACCTTACCTCAATCCACAGCCTTGATTGTTGATCCACACACGATTTGTTGCTGCCAGAATAGGACTGCCGACTACTGCAATTCAAGATAAACAACTGCTGGACAAAATAATAACAGTACCACAGTGATCAGCCCCACAAATTCAGCACAAACATTCTAATCAAAAATCCAAATACCCAAATTTGCCTTACCTAACTCGACCCCTCTTCCTCTCTGGTAATGTCTTGCTGTTGCCAACAGTGATCGGTTGGAGACAACAACAATGGCGTCAACCACACGGCCAGCGTTTAGATCTGGTGATGGGAGCACGATCCGGCAACACCAGTACGATTAAACTGTGAAGAAGATCGTGAGGAAGAGGAAATCAGGATTCTCGGTCAGAAGTGGCCGGCGGATCAGGGCTAGGCACCGCTGGAAGAGGGCTCGGGCACCAGAAAAGGGGAGGCATCACAAGGAGGCTAGGTGGCTGCGGTGGGGTAGAACTAGGGCAGATCAGGAGAGGGCTCGGTACTCCCTCTTCCGGCCAAAGCTTGCTGACGAAAGGGGCGGCGATTTGAGTCCTCCACGACGAGAGGCGACAACAGAGGAGAGGAAGAACCGATGCTAGGGCTGAGTAGGAACAACAGTGGCGTCGGTGTGCGGCTCGGGAGGAAGAAGGAGAAGATGAAGAAGAAGTGTCGGCACGACTTTGGTGCACTCGGAAAAGAAGGAAATGAAGAGGAGTAGCGACGCTGGAGGAAATAAACCGAAGACGCTCGTGCGGTTAGGGCAGGGGAAAGGAGTCGTGCGGGAGAGAAAGAAAACAGTGAGAAGAATTCGGCGAAAACAAAAGAAAAAGAAAAGGAAAAGAATATAAATAAATTCAACTTTTCCTCGTTAAAACGGGGTAGCCCAAACAGGCTTTTCCGGCCCCCGTTTTTGTCCCCGTTAACTCGTCCATACGAGCTCCGAAAAATTTCCAAAAAATTTCTAAAAATTCTGAAAAATTCCCGTATTAATATTCGCCTATTTTCGATATTTTACAAAGCTAGCTTGGGAATCAAGCTAGGGCCGCCCTAAGCTTGGTTTATGGGTGGCCGGCCCTAGCTTGAACCCAAGGTAGAGGGGGCCGGCCATAATGAAATTAAAAAGAATTTTAATTTTAATTTTTATTATGTGGAAGATATAATTTATTAAAGAGAATTAAAATTAAAATATCTCTCTTAAAAGGATCTACAAAAGATTAAAGAAAGAGATTAGATCTCTTTCTTTATTTGTAGATTGGAAAGATGTTTTATTTTCTCTTTGAAAATTATTCACATGTTAAAAAATTAAAATTATAGAAATTTCTTTTTATCAACCATGAAGGGATTTTTGAAGAGAAATTTTATTTTTAAAATTTCCAGAAACAAATTAGGAAGTTTTAATTTGTTGATTGAAACTTGTCTAATTTGTCTCTCTATGATGTGGTCGGCCATTATAAGTTTAATTGGAAAATTTTATTTTATTTTTCTCAATTAATTCATGTCAAGGAAAATTAAGAAAATTTTATTGTAATTAAATTTCCTAATTTACCAAGGCTAAGGAATATAAAAGAGGGAGTTGGGGTGCCTTCATGAGGTACAACCTCTATTATTTTTCTCCCTCTCTTATTTCTTGGTGTGGCCGGCCATCTTCTTCCTCTCTTCCTCTTTGTGGTGGCCGGATACTACTTGGAGAAGAAGAAGAAGAAGGAGAGAAAGCTTGCATCCCTTGGAGCTTGGTTGGTGGTTTTCTTCATCCTTGGTAAAACTCTTGTTTTGGCCGAACCTAGCTAGGAGGAGAAGAAGGTGCTTTGGTGGTTTCTCATCTCGGAAGATCGTTGCCCACACAACGTCCGAGGTTAGAAGAGGAATACGGTAGAAGATCAAGAGGTCTTTCTAAAAGGTATAACTAATAATTTTTCCTTTCCGCATCATACTAGTTATTTTTGGAAATAATACCAAATACAAGAAGCTTACGATTCTAGTGTTTCGAATTTATTTTCGATGTAGTGTTCTTATGTTTATTTATTTTCCTTGTGATTTGATTGTTCCTTTCGGTTAACCTAAAGTTATTTTAGGAAATTAAATATTAGCTTTCCATAAAAGGTTTTGTCTAGTCGGTGGTGGTTGCTCCCATATCCAAGAAGGTCATGTGCCTCGCCACGTCAGTACTGGGAACCAATTATGGAAATTAGTATTTAATGGAATTAATAACTTAGGTGATTTGGATCAAACGTGTTAAGTTTTGCAGGAGATCCAAGTCTAAACCTAAAAGAACAAATAGATTAAGTTTTGGATCAAACGTGTTAAGTTCCGCAGGCGATCCAAAATTTAATTTAAAAGAACACATGGTAGCTAGGAAAAGGTTCAGACCTTTGTACAAAATTTTGTACAGTGGAACCTCTAGGTTTTCCGAGTAGCAACCAACACAAAAGAGTACAAAGGGGACGGCCAGAGATATCCTTCTCGAGATATGTGCCACCGACAAACAGCATGGTCGGCGGTTGGACCAGACAGAAAATCGTACGGTGGAAGTTTCCACTGTCATGTCAGAGATATGCTCGGACGGTTGCAGTATGACGTCAGGCGTGCTTTTCTGACACATCCATTTTAAGGTATACTTGGGGAAGCGCTCACGTGTCGAGGAGTGTGCATGCGCCTCCCCGGGGGCCTATATAAAGACCCCCAGACTTCGACGGAGGTATGCAACCAAATATACTGTAGCTACAATTCACCTTATTTTGCTTCAGTTTTCTTCTCGCCTGACTTGAGCGTCGGAGGGTCGTCGCCGTGAACCCCTTCCCGGCCCGACTTTGTTACAGGTTCACCGGAG